>NW_015506658.1:370515-405219 GCF_001515645.1 Sinocyclocheilus grahami | reverse complement strand
ATTCATTCAGTAGAGGTGGCGACAATCTAAACAAAGCATGCAAATGCAATACAGGAATCAGCCCGTTACCGGAATTTCTCCAGCCCTGATCTCATCAGCATAACAGTGTCATTCAAATGCATAGGTGCTAATCCAATCAGCATAACTACTCAAAGACTGGGGCGGAGGCACCAAGAGCCATTACAAACAAAAGGTGACTTTCTTAGTAATTTGGTTAATTTGACTAACAATAAGAGAAACCGGAACAGACAGGAACCTCTTGCTATACTTTGTTTAAGATAATCATTTGTCTGATGTAATTTACCTTAAATGCTAAATACAATGTACTTCACCTTAGTTTTTCATGTGATGCTATGTCAGAATATAGTATCAGCATATTTTAAACAGATTCTTAAATTTGTAATCCAACACCACTTAATATAAAGTGTAATTGTTAGGCTCATTGTTGTGTGCCATCAGTGTCGTTACACGATAATTTCATAGGAACTTCCCACTTACATTGTGAAATGTTACATGTTAATGAAATGCCCAAGTATTAAACCTTGATTGTTTCTCAGTAAGTAAAGTATAGAGGACTGCAATAAAAGAGAAAAATGCAGTAAAACTAAACAATGTTTATTAACACATTACACTCAACAGTGTAACAGATTCTAAAGAAAGTATACCTGCAGTTGGGTTACCACTAAAAGAGCATACAGTCCTTTAGACTGCCTAAAATAAAAATAAAGACCTAAAATAGAAAAACTCTGTTATTGTGAATCTAAATATGCTTTTAACATACTGACATTGTTGTAAATGAAATACATTATACATTATCAAATAAGTAAAAAAGCTTGTACAACTAAATTGTATATCATCAACCAAAATTGGGAACTCAGTAGCTGGGTTTCCATCACCTTGCTTTTATGCTTGCATTTTGAAGTATCACATCAGAATCGAGAGATGGAAACGCTGAATTTCGAATAAAAATGCCTTAGTTTGCAAAAAAGTTTTTACGGTCGCTTGAGGTGGTTTTTGACTTGTGCGAAAAATGGTTAATGCGAATAATGGGAGATGGAAATGCATTTTGCGAATAAATTCCTCCAAGCGCATCAAAAAAGTCATGTGACTTCGTGCTATGGGACGGCATAACCTGACTAACCAGCGGATTGATCTCATTCCACAGCATCTGAAATGTTATTTTGGTCATTCGGAAATGCACGAGCAAAGTCTGTCATCAAAGTATTTCTGTATAATTGCCTCCCTGAAATGTCTTACACGACTGCATTCCCAAACAGCGGCATCCACCTCCGAAAGCAATGACCGCATTCATTGCGTTTAGTCTGCTCGCTCTGAAGCACAAGTAATTTATTATATATGAAAATTATTATATTCTCCTACTTTTCTTAGTGATTTATAGTGCCAGTTTATCAGGAAGTGACGATTTTGTTCTCTTTGACTTGTTGGATGGAAACGATGCTTGTTCGCAAATGTTTTATGCGATATTCCAGTTTTGCGCACAAGTTAAATTCGCAACTTTGGATGGAAACCCGGCTAGTGTGAATTAAATCCAACGTGAACTGACGTGAATTACAAAATTTACCTTAAAACAACATCTAAACATAATTTTGTTTGTTTTGTAAGCTTGGAGATTTTTTGTCTTTTTATCTCAACTTATATGCTATTGGTAGTAGTTTATGCTCTTTTTTTTGGCATTTTCTATGGCAGATCTGAGTTGAAGAGCTTCTCCTCCTTGGCTGTGAACTTCAGGATGCTTCGGTAAAACTCTGGATCAACAAGCTGTATTTCAGCCACAACAGCTGTTAATGTGAGTGTATTTCAGTCAACCCCAACTTTGGTGCATGCCTTACTGATGCTCCCTTCTTTTTTGAAGGCATGAAAAACTTTATTGTACCGCTTCAGTACATCGTCTGGGGTTATTGCTGTAGAAGATCAAAGCTTCTTAAGACAAACCAAAAAAAAAACAAGACTTGTATCAAATAGGTTTCCAAAAACAAAAGGGTCTTTAATGAAACAAACTCACATAATCCACATGCAAGAAAGCAATGTAACACCACGTTTATTTGAACCTTTTTCTTCTTCATCATCTTCTGAACCGGATTGTGACAGAATACCAGACCACAAAAGTATGGAGGATTATGTGGAGGAGTTTTTGAGCGTTTGCCATTTTGCCATTGTGCCACCTGCAGTGACATCACGCTGATGGAGGGATTCTGGGTCCATACCTGCAAACACACATGAGGTCAAAAAGGTGACATAGTTTGGAATATAAACCTTGTAGGGGGGTCTGGGGGCACAAAATAAAGGGAAAAAACATCTGCTTCAAGTAAAAAGCCACAATTTATACCACTAACTTTTTGGACAGTCCAACTCTGTTGTCATCGGTGTTCATACTTCTCTTTGTGAGCAGTGGCGTAATTTATTTTTGCAAATTTTAATGTTCACATTACACTATACATACTATTAACAAACTCCATCTTTTCACTGCAGAGGAAACAGAAGCTGCATCTGAAGTGGCATTAGATGCATTTATGCAGACGGTTTAATGAAGCTGAGGTACCATAAATGCATTTACACCACAAAATTTCAAATGTATAAAAAATTTGATAAGATTAATGTTTTAAATATTTTTGAACATACAGGTGCATCTCAATAAATTAGAATGTCGTAGAAAAGTTCATAATGTTTTTTTTATTGGTCTTATGAAGTATTCTAATTTGTTGGGATAGTGAATTGGTGTGTTTTTGTTAAATGTGAGCCACAATCATCACAATTAAAAGAACCAAAGACTTAAGCTACTTCAGTCTGTGTACATTGAATTTATTTAATACACGAGTTTCACAATTTGAGTTGAACTACTGAAATAAATTAACTTTTCCATGAAATTCTAATTTATTGAGATGCACCTCAGAAAATAAATGACTTCTTACCACTGATGTCGTCATTATAGTGGGATGTTCCAGTTAAGTTTTGAAAACTTCCTGGATGTCATTCAGTGTAAAAATCACTCACATTAGACATGTTTAAGTGCAGCAATTTATTAATTCTGATAGAAAGCAGAATATCAGCTGAAAACAGCAAAGTTTGCATCACATCTGTGAAAACAATCTCTCTGGGCGCATGTGACGTACATGTATTTGTATAGCCTAAGCATTTATGCCTCCGTTTGTAATGCATGTATGCTACAGAATGCTTCAAGATACTAAACGATTTAGAAAATTTATATC
Source organism: Sinocyclocheilus grahami (assembly GCF_001515645.1). Lineage (NCBI taxonomy): Eukaryota > Metazoa > Chordata > Actinopteri > Cypriniformes > Cyprinidae > Sinocyclocheilus > Sinocyclocheilus grahami. Next base: position 401,992 of record NW_015506658.1, on the reverse strand, counting down.
AGTGACTTTTCAAAGTTTACAAAATAACATGAGGCTATTGATACTAAGTGATGGTACGGTAATAGTCAGAATAAAAACATGCAACATCATTTTCGAAGATCAGTTTCATCAGATTCAGCATCAATCATGTAGTGAAGTATTGGGTTCAAAATTGGAACAGAGAATAGAGAATAACAGACATATCATACTTTGTATAGCTATGTTGGTAGTCAATTAAACATTTTTGTGACAATATTTGAGCATATTTGTAAGAGAGAAAACTGTTACAGTATCCAAAATGTTTAAAGATATCATAAAAACATATGTTTAATATTTACTCAAATACTTAAATATGGCTATATAGTCATAATCCTGACCCACGTAAACTCCACAGATGTATAACTGTGAACTTAATGTATTCAGATACATGTAATTGATAATGTTAAGAACTACAGCATGTGTAACTGCAGTTCTACAGTCTCGCCGACAGAGGACAGTGTGCAGATTTACATCAGAAAGGATACTATATTTACACTTTCAACATATTTGTAAATAATACAGATGCCTGCACCAATGTTGTCAGACAAAACACACAGAAACAGGTTTTTACCTATGCAATGTGACTCCAGCTGCATACTTCCTCTATCTGTTTTCTAGTTGGCAATAATGAAAGAAATGTGAAGTAATTAAGAAATAAGTATAGTGATACGCTGACATTTAGCGTTTAGTTTATGTTCTCTTTCTACAAATGTGTAATTATGATTCGTTTTGAACTGCTGCACGTTTTTCATGTTGAGATAAAAGTTCTTATGCTTTTTAAACTGCTATGAATCATTCAAAACTCTTTTGATCAGTCATTCAGTTTTCAGGAGAGCAGCTTATTTACATGATTATGTGTCATCAGGAAATAAAAATCCACATTCAGAAGTGATTACTACACAAATATTTCTGTAAGAATGTGGACGGTTAACCAATTACCCAACCATAACAAATTGTTCAAATATTTTTTTGACTTGTGGCACCCACAAAAAATGTCCTCCAGCAAGAACAGCAATGCTTGGAATTTACCATTTTCATTTTGGTATAAGAAACATTTACTGTTTTGTATCACTAAATACATTTTTAAACTTCTCTCGCATGTATTCTGTAAGCTGAAATTTAGAAGATTGCAGATTTCTTGAGAAGACCTAAAAAGGAATTTGTTCAGTTAAATGTATTTATCCAAACTCTCAACAGTTTCCTGTTTTGTGTATTTTCTCCATTCATCTGGAATCTCACCACTGCCTTCAAATGTTTTATTGTAGTATTTTTCCAAATCTTTTTGGAATCTGCACACAAACCACTTCCAGTAGGGCAGTTCAGAGAGGTCAGGAGTGATGCTCCACTTCGCAAGAACTCCTCCTGCTCTTCTGTATTCTCTCCAGGGGACTACATTTTCTGAGGCATTGGGATAAAATGATCGATTGCTGCTTGCTACTGATGTTGTGCAGATCCAAACACCCAAGTTAGTTGTATACCTGAAATGAATGCCATTTAATCCATCCACTCTGTGGAAAGGAACACTGTGATCTCCATCATGGTTTTCTATGGTGTTGGTGCAGATGGCTTTACAGAACGGACACTGAACCCAACAGCACTGACAGAAGTGGTCAATCAGAAGCTCATCTGGTCTGAATTTATAGTCCAGCTTTACTGGAAATGTCTTTGTGTTGAATCTGCATCTGATGACAGAAATTATAGCGGGAAGATCTTGTCTCATCACATCTTCTAGGAGTTTCACATCAACACCATCATGTTTAACTCCACTGAGGTCTTTTTCAGAGAAGATCAGCACATCTGAGAGCTGCTGTGTGAAACTCTTCAACCACAAACCAACATCTCCTCTCTTCACTTGAACATGTTCAGTAGATTCATGAGCTGCTTTCATGATCTTCTGCTGCAGGAGGTTAATGTTCTCCTCCATCTTGGGTAAAACACTGACACTGAACTTATCAGTGATGTACCGACTGACTTCATCTCTGATGAAACTCTTGAAGTGATTTCTGGGTTTATGAATGTAGTTCATGTATTTGTTAAAATTCTCCTCATCTGCCAGTGTCTTCAGGATGTGTTTCTCCAGATTTGATCTGTTTCCATTCAGCGATTCACAGTTTGATCTCATTTCATCTGCCAGATCTCTGGCAGTCTTCTTGTAGACGCTCTGCTCAATGGGCTCTTTAAGTTTCTGACAGATGATTTCACCAAAAATGGCAGCTGAAGTTGCTCTATGACAATATTTCATGTAAATACTGAAATACTCTTCTCTCTTCTTCTCAACATATATTACAGGATCATTGGCTTCTCGAAACAGTCTGTATTGGTCAGTGATCATCTTGTTTGCTCTCTTACAAATGGAAAGAACCAAATCAATGAAGAATTCATTTTTGAACTTATATTTCACTGGCCCTTCTTGATGTTCTGTTACTATTTCCTTGATGTAATCTGTGAGTTGTTGAATGTAGCTGATGTTGTAGCCCATCATTGAAATATTAAATGACTGAATCATTTTATCTGTCTGCTGGACAACATTTGCAACTAATGATCTTATTTGGGCTTCATCTTCTGGAGACAGAGTTTGAGCATAGGTGGGTGTTTCTTTGACCTCCCTAAACTCACTTTTTTTTGTGGACTTTCTGAAAATAACATATTCAGAATAATTCTGCACAGTAAAAATGTCCCTGCTGTCATTCCAGTGACCTAAACGGGTACTTTTACAGAGGTCACTGAGGACAATTTTTACATCTCTCAATACATCAATGTCTTTGATTATAGGAGTGTCTGTGATGATCTTCTTCATACTCTGTTCCCAAAACAAATCAAACTCTTTCTTCAGTGTTTCCTCATCTGTTTTGTCTTTGAGTGTTAAGGCAAGTTCTTTGCTCTTTTCATAGAGAGTGTTCATATGATGTGTCCTCTGAGCATCAATCTTTTTCTTCAGGTCTTGCTGCTGAAGAATCTCATTTAATTCTGGGTTTATGAATGTAGTTCATGTATTTGTCAAAATTATCCTCATCTGCCAGTGTCTTCAGGATGTGTTTCTCCAGATTTGATCTGTTTCCATTCAGAGATTCACAGTTTGATCTCATTTCATCTGTCAGATCTCTGGCAGTCTTCTTGTAGACACTTTGCTCAATGGACTCTTTAAGTTTCTGACAGATGATCTCACCAAAAATAGCAGCTGATGTTGCTCCATGACAGTGTTTCTGGAAAATACTATAGAACTCTTCTCTCTTCTTCTCCAAATATATTACAGGATCATTTCTGTCCCTGGACAGTCTGTGTTGTTCTGTGATCATTGTGTTTGTTCTTTTACAGAGTGAAAAAAACAAATTAATGAAGAACTCTTTCTTGAAGACATATTTTGCTGATTCTTCCTGATGTTCTGTTACTCTCTTCCTGATGTAATCTATGAGTTGTTGAATGTAGCTGATGTTGTAGCCCATCTTTGAAATATTAAATGACTGAATCATTTTGTTTGTTTGCTGAGCAACATCTGTGACTAATGATCTTATCTGAGCTTCATCATCTGGAGACAGAGTTTCAGCAAATCCATGTGGTTCTTTAACTCTTTGTGCAGACTTTCTGAAAATAACATATTCCGAGTAACTGAGCACAGGGAAAATATCATTGTATTCGCTGCCTTCTTTCCAGAGATCAACAGGGAGAATTCCCTGATGAATGTCATTAAGAAGTCTTTTCACATCCCTCATTGTGTCAATGTCTTTGATTATAGGAGTGTCTGTGATGATCTTCTTCACACTGTGTTCCCAAAACAAATAAAACGCTTTCTTCAGTGTTTCGTCATCATTTGTTTTGTCTTTGAGTGTTAAGGCAAGTTCTTTGCTCTTTTCATAGAGAGTGTTCATATGATGTGTCCTCTGAGCATCAATCTTTTTCTTCAGGTCTCGCTGCTGAAGAATCTCATTTAATTTTCTCTTTGTTTCTCTCACAATGTTTTCCTGAATCTCTTTGATTTTAATCTCAAATGATGTTTTCCACTGAATCATTATATCTTTATCCTTTTCTTTCTCAAAGAACTCTGACATTGATTTCTCTACTTCTTCACTTGTCTTCTTCAGTTCTCTTTGAAGATCAGTTTCTTCAACCTCATGAATTACTTCATTTTCTATTTTGTTGTGTAGTTTGTTCTCAGTTTCCAACATGGCTTTGCGAAGTCTCCAGGACCATTTGCTGCATTCAGTCTCCAGTTTCCTGTAGACTGAAATCTCCAGAGAATTTCTGAAACTGAAAACGAACCCTTCATTCAGTAAAGCCTCCCAGAGATCTTTAATACGATCTTTTATGTCTTTTAGCATTATTCCATGTGATTTGGAGGCATTAGACATGATAGTTTCCTTTAGTTCTTGAATGTTCTCACAGTAGTTTGGGTTTGTAGGTGCCATGGGTGGACTGCCCTCCCAGAGATGAGGAAAATACTTCACATCATTCTGAACATCAAATCTAATGATATCACTGAAACATTCATCATCACAGACTTCCTCCACAGCAGCGAGTTTTGTCATCTCATCAAGTTTCTCCTGCAGTCGTCTCCTTCCCTCCATGTTTTTCTCTCTAGCTGTGATGTCTGAAACGTTCTGATGCACAAACACACAGCTGGGATTCAGTCTGACCTTCTTCATCCTCATGAAGGCTTGAACAACAATCTGAAGAATGTCCTGCATCTCAGATGGGTTTTCACCAGAGATGTTGATCAATGTCAGATTTGCAAGACCTACAACAAATGTGGCCAATTCATTGTCATGATCTCTAGTTGATCGTCCAGCCAGTTCTGGAGCACGAAGACCCTCAGTGTCAACAACCAGAATATAGTCAAAGTTCAGTTGTGTTTTCATCTCGTCTGACACTCTGACCAGCTGCATGAAAGCTCCTCTGGTGCACCTGCCAGCACTGACGGCAAACTGGAGTCCAAACATGGCGTTCAGCATGGTGGATTTCCCAGAGCTCTGAATCCCTAAAACTGACAGCACAAAGACTCTCTGGTCTCCCAGTTTCTGGACGAGTTGATCTAGAACAGCAGAGATCCAGATCACAGGAACATGAGAAGCATCTCCATCCATCAGCTCCAGTGGAGATCCAGAGATCATCATCTCTGCTGCAAGACTCGGGAGAGAAGAGAAGTCTTTCAAGTCTTTCTTGTTCTTCTTCACTGATTCACATGATTCATAGATTTGTCCGATTTCCCTCATGATGTGCTCCAAACCAAAGGCTGCAGCTTGAAGATCCTCAGATAGTCTCTCAAGTTCTGATTGTTTAGTTTTGTTTTGCTCAGATTTTTCCTTGTTCTCTTCACATTCTAAACCTGTTGACCATTTTTCATTATACTTTTGATGTAGGGCATAAAGGTCAGCTGATGTATATTCATCCAAGAGGATTCTGAGCCATTTAAGAAAAAACATCTTATTTGCAGAATCTGAGTTCATTTCTTTAATAAAGAACTCCATAAACTCACTGATGTCAAAATCATGTTGCTGTTCACGGATTTTCATCATTTTTGTTTTCTTTCTATTTATTTCCTTTTCTAGTTTATCTCCTTGAGGTCGATGTAGTTCTTTGTTCTTCTGACTCCACTGATGCCACAGTTTCCCCTGATGAGGCATAAATGATTCTTTGATTTTTGTCAGATCTTTCTTCTTCAGTAAACTCATCATCTGCTGTGCTGCTTCTCTTCCTCTCCTGCAGTCACCATCATCTTCCTCATCTACTCTGATATCTGAGTGTTTGGACGACACATCTTCAAGTCTGAAAGTGCAAGATGATTCTGAGATGCAATCATTTATAGTTTTTTTTTAATTCTTTAGAGACATCTGGGTGATTTCTGTCTTTTAGGCCAATCTTGTATTTTCCTTTCTTTGTCTGAATTACAGTAGATTCATCTTCAGTTAAAAGGCAAATGAGTGGCTTTCTGTCCTTGTACAGGTTTTGTATCTTTGCTGAATGTTTGTCGTTCCTGTCCAGTTTTGGTAGAAGAACAACATTGACTGAGGCCATTTCAGTGAGGATCTGCAGCTGTTTCTCATGGTCTCCTGCATCACCGTGTAGATTACAGAACGCAACACAGTCAGTGAATTTGTCCGTATCCTTTCCAGAGGGCCAGAACCAGGCGATCTCCACCACTCCATCCATCAGGACTCTGGATGTGCTGCTGCCTGGGCAGTTCCTGTGGAAGAACGTGTTGTGTTTCTCATTGATCAGATCATTCATCAGCTGAGACTTGGATGAAGACACAGAGCCAAACCTGAAGAAACACACCATTGGAGTTTCTGCCTTGTAGATCGGCTGCGTTTGAGTGATAATCTCATTTTTGGTGTTTCTCATCTTCCAGCTCTTGTTGATTTGTCTGAATGTCCAGAGAGGAAACTCAATCTGCCGTGTGAATGGATCAGGAACAAGCAGAGGCAGAGCGTACTGACACTGGGACAGTTTAGTCACCATCAGCTGCTTCAGGAAACCATCAGCACAATAAAACACTGCCATCTGAACATCCATCGGGTGGATGAGATCAGATTTGCTTGTTCCTTTGTTAGAGATAGACATTTCATTGAAAATATCACTCTCATCATCAGATGAGTCATTGTATCTTTGCGGAATATGATCCTGTTCATTAATCTCCTCAACGCTAATATTTCTTGCTCTGTAGTTCATCATCAGTAGTTTTTGTATGAAAGTCTGAATCAACTCCTCTTCAGCACAAGATTCACAAGACTGTAATGAATGTTTGGTTATCTGAAGAACATCTGCAGCTCTCAGATTACCGTATCTGCCTTCAAGATGCAATTTGTGAAATAGATTATTCATTTTTCCAATCTTTTCTGTTGTAGATAGTGATCTGAACTGACTCCTGCTTTTGCACAGTGCTTGTTTTTCCCTGTTGAAGTAATAAGCATTTAAGTTATTTTGATCATTTTGGCTTTAAACAAATAAACACAATCACTCTAGTCTGAACTCTCCTGACTGGGTCTAGTACAGAAATATTGATAAATACTGATAGCAGTACCATTTCTCCAGGAGCTTATGTAAGCATAATTAACAATAACTTCAAGACACAACCACATAGTAGGCCATTTCAAATTCTTAATCTTCCCCTAATTGAAGAAAGCTGGTGACCAAACAGTATTGGTGCTTACTGACCACTTTTTTTATCAAATTTTTCAAAATTATATGGATAACTTCTTTTGTGTTCCACAGAAGGAAATAAGTAATGCCAGTTTGAAACAACATGATGGTGAGTAAATTATATGGGTGTCCCTGACTAAGGATAGACAGGGGGTCGAATTCGATTTGTCAAGTGTGTGTGAGGAGGGGTGGGATGGTGTGTGGTGGGGTGAAGAAAGGCCACACAGCAGACAGGATTTGCATTTCACTTCAAAATCAAATTAAAACGGCTAAATTGCCTGTGCGAGCACCCTCTAAGTACAGCGCAACATCGATGCACCAAAAAGCAATAAAAAATTAATTTGCAGAATTAAATTAGAACAGAATATACCTTAGTAATAAAAAAAAAATTATTGAAATAAGTCAGAATAAAGTCACAAGGTGCAGAACAAATGTGTGCAAAATGCCAAATGCCTGTTTCACACAAGCGGCAACCTTCCGGTCTCTCTCGTGAAACCAACACGGAAGTGACTAAAACTGCAATTCATAGACTTGCCGCTAGAGTCTGGCTCCAAAAGGGAGTCAGTCCCATAGACTCCCCATGTTAAAATGGCCAACTTTACAGCAGAAAAAAATATGTTTACAGCCTGGTACAAAAAGTGGTTTTGGTCTTTAAAGCTTATTTTGCTCTTCATGACAACTGTGAGGGGGGGTGAATGTTTTTATAACTCGTTCGTTTAAATCATATTAAGCCTTAAAGTTCTGCATATTTAAGGGCGTGGCCACTTGAGTGACAGGTGGATTGCCGCTGCTGTCACCACCGTCGAGCTAGGTGGGCGTGGTTTCAGCAACCAGCTCCCGCCTCTGGCCATTTTTGATTATCCGGGAGTATGCTGCCAAGATGGTGACGGCCGTCTCCGACTACTTTAGACTTCAAAAACGCTCTTTGGAAACCGACGGGTGACGTCACGGACACTACGTCCATGTTTTTATACAGTCTATGGTTTCACACATACGGAGTGTCTACTTACACTAAGTGCAAATAGCCCGCCTTGTTGGCAGATGCTATTTACACTAGCTCCACCCACAAACGTGTGAAAGGGATGGTCAACAATATGAAAGACGGCCGATTATTGCCAGCTCCCTGCCGGTACGAGACTCGAACCCGCAACCTTTGGGTTACGAGTCCGACTCTCTAACCATTAGGCCACGACTTCCCCCGACTATAGACGCCATATAAACTTTGAGTGTGAAAGGGGTGTGCCCGTTGTCCAGAAAATATTGCAAGAAAGTCAGCACGTGGGACACGTCACAAGAAATTGGATACAGGCTTCGTGTTGAACACCAGTCATGGAAGACTGACCATTTAAGGGCATAAAGGCGTCTTGTAAATGATGCTCAAGCCTCTAAATTGTTGTTGCTTACTCTCGCTGGGAGCAGACATGAAGGCTCCACAAGTCTGGTTGGGGGTGCCAAATCATGCCCTTCATCTGCAAGATAATATCCTTCCTCAATGGTTATCAGCCATGGGGCTGCTGCTGACAGCTGCACTAATTCAGGGAACCATGTCTGGTTCCTCCAGAGTGGGGCCACCAGGAGGACTGAGCATTTGACTTCCCTGACCCTCTTGATGACCCGAGGAAGCAGGGTAATTGGGGAGAAGGCATACAGGTGAGCGCTGGGTCAATCATGAGCCAGGGCATCTCACAGCATTGAGAAAGAAGTTGGACAGTGAGAGTTGTCTTCTGAGGCGAAAAAGTCAATCTCTGCCCTACCGAAGAAAGACCAAATCTCTTGAACCATTTGAGGATGTAGTGTCCATTCTTCCGGAGCTACATTGCCTCTGGACAGCATGTCTGCGCCAGACTTCCCAGACTGCCCGGCACAAGAACCGCTCTTAGCGAAAGGAGTTTGATCTGTGCCCTAAATAAGAGGCGCTGAACCATCCTGTAACGGGAACGTGACTACCCTGCCTACCTCTGTCATGATGTCTGACCGGACCAGGACGTGGTGCCCTTTTAATGCTGGCAAGAAGGTTTTTTGGGCCAGGAAAAGTACCATTATCTCAAAGCAGTTGATATCCAGGCGTTGCTCTGGGGCTGACAAGGAGCCGAATGCCAGATTGCCCTCCAACAGAGTGCCTCTGTTGTGACTACCTTCCTCTTGGAGGTCAGTCCCAACTGCACACCTGATTGACACAGGCAAGAAGTTGTCCAGGGGGCCACAGTTCTGATTCAGAGATGAGTTACACCGATGTAAAACCAGCCCAGGCACCAGATGTGGGACGGGGACACAGGCTTTGAGCCAATATTGAAGAGGCTGCACGTGGAGCAGGCCTAGAGGAACCACAGAGGAGGCGGCCGCCATAAGGACGAGCATCGTCTGGAATACCCTGAGGGGATGTTGTGACAATGTCACATAAGAGACATGTTTTATTGCTCTATTTATTGCAACAATTTTATGTATAATAGAGTTTTAACTGGTTTACATGTTTTTTAAGTCCATTTTATTCCTCTTAACATTTTTAGTGTGTATGTGTCTGTAAGAAATGTATGGTTGGCCTGTCATGTGACCAGTCACCTGACAGGAAGCAGGAACTGTATAAAGAGAGCAACATGGCCAACAAACATGCAGTCACTAACAGCTATCAAATTTACCTGGATTGTGGAGTTTCCTTTGTGTGGATTTACCTTTTTAGATTGACTTGCAAGCTTTTGGATTATCACTTATTTTGGACTCACCTGGTGGACTTCTTCAGCACACTAGGATTCTTGGGCTATTTTTAGGGTATGGTGCAATGAACTGTATACTTTTAACAGACTGAGTTTTACTGGTTTTATTGATTTGTTTTGTTTTGTTTTAAAGTCTCGTGAATTTGGGACTGTAAATACATCGTTCTTACTAAATTGATCTGTTTTATGTCATTCTTTTAACACCTACAAACCTTTCACACAGTAAAATCTGACCCCATTTTAAACTTTGAAACCCAGCCTTTTAGGCTGATCGTTACATATGGTGGCCCGTACGGGGATTGTTTAAGAATTTATAAGCTGTGTTGAGAACGTGTTAAAAGATAACGACTCATTTTGTAAATGCTGGTCCTTCTAAAACACCTGCAAATTTTTATGTTGAATGGATTATGCACCATTGTGATTGTGGACAGCTGTGCGCTGAAGTACTTTCTCTTAAAAACATTGTTTTAAAGCTGAAGAAGGATTTCAGACTGAAAGACTGTCGAAAGTCATTTTAACCGTGAAATATATTTTTGAGCGGCTGTGGATGTAAAAATGTAGTGAGATGGAGAAATATGTGAAGGAGGCTGTGGCAGCAGCCTTCAAGAAAGAGGTTGTGGAGTGCTTTCGGAGGAGAAATAAACAGTGGGCAAAACCAAATTTAACCCCCTTGAGTTTTGCACTGTTAAGAGTATATGCAGTATCGTAGTTTCCCAGTAGGGGTCGTTAGATTAACTCATTGACTGAGACATAAAGAGTATAGAACAGGGGTGGCGAACATTGGTCCTGGAGAGCCGCAGCCCTGCAGAATTTTACCGGAGGTGTTCATTTGTGGGTCTGTTTGAGGTTCGATTTCCTCGTGATTTGTGAAAGCAATGAGGTCCCGGTACACTTTGTATGGACTGACATAACAGTAATTCTTGAGGTTGAACTAATCATTTTATTATTTGTTTAGCTTATCTTTTATGTATACTTTATTATTAATCAATGCACTTTCAGTTGTTTCAATCTCGTTACATTTTTTTCAAAAATAAGTAAATAAACCAGCTGTTAACTTTAAATAATTTAATGCACAGTTAGCCACAGATAACATTAATAACAACAGAATTATTTTGTATTCTTAATGCATGACGGAGGCAAAGAATCGCCCGACGTGTATTCTGTCCACTTTAAATCAGACACCGAGATAAAGTAGTGTGGTAAGATCACTGTATTTAAATGCATGAATTCCATGTGGCCAAGAAAAAAGAGCCTGATAACACCTCCCTGCCGTTAGGGACTACCTTGTGCGCTTTGTGCAGTGTTGTAGTGAGAGAAGAACGCAGTGCTCTTCCATAGTGATGGGAAGTCCGGTTCTTTCAGGACAGTTTGTTTCAATGAACCGGTTCAAAAAACGGTTCATCAGTTCTTTTACACCCTAACGTAATCATGTCATTTGCGATAATGTAATGATATCAAGTCTATCGTCCCGGGCCAGGATGAAAATACACATTATAAAGTATAAAGTAAGTAATCATAACTTCAGTCAATTAAAACCTCATAACCATGATCTGACAAGTTTACAGATCATTAAGTTTTGCAACTAAGCACCCAAATACAGTAACAGGCAGTGACGTGCATAGGAGGATTTAAGTCTTGAAGATATAAAGTTAATAAATTTGTTGTCATCAGCGCAGAAACCATAATCCACTTACTATACATAATCCATTGTGATTTATTTGGTATTAAAAAAACTTGCGTTTCGTCAGATTGCCCCTCATTCAAGTCCTTGGTTTACCCGCACTCTCAGAATCAGTTGTCCAAAAGAACTAGTTCGGTTCAGACATGCTGTGTTAGTCATAGTAGGCAATCATGTACTGTTCGGTAGCTTCATGCTGAATCACACATATGCGCAGGATCATCAGCTCATCGGTTCTCAAATCAGACGTGTCCGAAAGGAACCGTTCTCAATTCAGTGTACTGGTGATCCGAAAACCGATGCAACCGATTCTTGACTCGAGAACGAGAACCGTTCTAACCGGCACACTGCAGGCACGTGCAGTATATCAGCTGCTCTGCTCGTGCTCATCAGTTCTATTTACTACAAACTCAATTAATGAATGTCATCATTAACTATAATTACAGTAAAGGTATTTCATTAATAATCCCTTATTCATATTAAACAGATTCTTAATTATGGTCCAATATCCCTGACAAACCCCTTTGGCCTTTATAACCTAAGAGAATCTCCAAAGTACACAGATTAGATAACGTTCATCTTTTTTAATAAAATAAAATATATTTATATTATCACACTTTCTGATACAAAATACTTGACTACATGCTTTACGTCCTCTTGAAAAATTACATGCATGCGCAGTATCATCAGCTCATCGGTTCTCAAATCAGACGTATCCGAACGGAACAGTTCTCGGTTCAGTGTACTGGTGATCTGAAAACCAATGCAACCGGTTCTTGACTCGAGAACGAGAACCACTCTTGCAGTGGGCGTAGGGGTGTTCGATTCCAGGTTTTTCAGAGTCTACTCTGACTCCCACCATACCATCGACTCCTCGACTCCATTTAGCGTGACTGTCCAAGTTAGTCCAATTTAGTGGTGGTGACACTACCTTTAAATGAGCTATCATCAATGTTGTTAGCTGTTGCCGACTCCTAGTTTCACAGAGGGAAAACTGAGGGGGGAAAGCTGTGGTGGAATATTATGTCAGGATTAATAAGGTGTTCTTTAATGAATTCATCACATTATAATGGTCAGGGGATGGCGCCGTATGTCTTAAATAGCATTGATATTAAAAATAAATGCAGTACATGCAAAAATACAAGTGAATATAAACATTGATTTGTTTATTCTTGTTTGTTTATCATCGCAGTGATCATTTACCAAGAAAACGATTGTATGTGTAAAAAGATAATCACTATGCAAAACACTTAATTTAGTTTACTCTTTGCTGATACTGCACTCAACTACCAAGCAGATTTGAGAATCAGTGACGACATCAGCGATTTCGGAGTCGACGTACAGCGAGAGTCGATTCCAGTGCTGGAGTCGACTCTGACTCTAGAGCTATTCAGATTGACTCTCCATCCCTAAGTGGGCGTGTATGTTTGTCACCTGGCATGCTGCACACATGCTGCTCTGCTCGTGTTCATCTTCAGTTCTCTCTTCACAGTAGTTCAGTCAGTGTACTGTTTGAGTAAATTAATTACTCCGGGATATTGGTTTATTTCGACTCAGACGAAGTGTCAGCCACATTAAAAAAAGTGAATAACTTAATTTGTGGATTAGTGCTTACTGGAGACGCGAACAGTTTCCGGCGATTCAGTCTGATTTGGTGAACTGGTTCGACCGGTTCACTAAGAAGAACCAATTAAATCGAACGATTCGTTCGCGAACCGGACATCACTACTCTCCCGAGAGTGTGGCCTTGCTGATTTATTTTGAGAACGCGGGAACTGGGAGACATTACGGTTTGCTCCTAGGGGAAAAAAGAGGAAATCCTCATTGCAGTTTGTGAGCGTAGCTGTTGGATTGGATGGATTTTTCTGGGGGGGTGGGGAATATTCACCTGGTGAGACCGTGTAGTCCATAGTGATGGAGATAAAAGCCGGGTTTCCATCCAACGAGTCAGAGAGAACAAAATCATCACTTCTTGCTAAACTCTTAATAAGAAAATTAAGAGAAGCCACTGAATATAATAATTCTCAAATATAATAAATTACTTGCGCTTTGAGTGAGCAGACGAGACGCAATAAATGCGGTCTTACTTTCGGAAGTGAATGTCAGCTGTTTGGGAACGCAGTCGTGGTAGACCGTTCTGGGAGGCAGTTATACAGAAATGACATCCATGACAACATTTCAGATGCTGTGCAACAATATCGGTCCGCTGGATAGTCACGTTATGTTGTCCCATAGCGCAAAGTCACAGGACTTTTTTGAGTGCTCATGCGGAATTTATTCACAAAATGCGGTTACATCTCCCATTATTCACATTAACCCTTTTTCGCACAAGTCAAAAACCACCTCAAGCGAGCGTAAAAACTTTGTTCGAATTAAGGGATTTCTTTTCGAAATTTGGCGTTTCCATCACTCGTTTCTGGAAACATAGCTTGAGAGTGAGTGTTTGTTGATTCTGTTCATTTACTGGTTGATTATCGTATATTATTGTTGCAATATTGAGGAGAACGTATAATGTACCTCTTTCTCTTTTGACGAAATAATATCAGAGGGGAGAGCGAGTAGACGTGAGGGCATACATGAGCAATGGCTCCGTGGATCTCTTAGTGCGGTTACAGTGAGAAACATTTGGTTTAAAGACAGAAATAAATGTCAATGTTCACTCAGAGAAATGTTAATAAGCAGTGTACTGATTCTTTTTGAGGCCAGTGTTAATCTGAGTTTATAATCTTTATCAAACGGAGAGTTCCGTTCCTTGATTCTGATCGGTTGAGCCGTGTTCGAAGCTTTTGTAAATTACTCTACAAAGTAACATACACCTTTGTTTATGTCTGTGTGTTGCTCGGCAACCACTTTCTTGGAACCACAACTGTTTCTGAGGAACTACATTGTTTGGTGGAAGAATACTGTTTTTATTAATACCATTACACTTTATTAGCTCTGTTTTATTCTGTGAAACCTTACTACGTATATGGAATAACCGTTTTATAAAAGCAATAAGCCCCGTGAAGCCGTGGTTTACAGTGAATTTATAACAGCTAAGGGGGTTTTAGGCACTCTGCGAAACCCCCTTTTTTATAAATTCACTGTAAACCACGGCTTCTTGGGGCTTATTGCTTTATTGTTTAAGACATTGACAGTGATGTTAAGAAGAACATGAAAAGTGTAACATTGATTTACTTTGGACATTAAAAGTGTGCCTGGTTTATGATCATGTATCTCTAAAATTGTTCAGGTGTTTTTGTTCTCCATTCAGAAAAGCATCACAAGCCACTACCGTTGTTTATCAGGGTATTGACATAGCCAAGAGAACTTGTACTTGTAAACAACATACAAAAGTTCTCAAGTGTACACATTTATTTTTGGACGTTACGGTTGGGGTCGTTTGAATTGTAAAGGGAGACTGACACCAAAATGAATCCTGACCAAATTCCTGTAAGAAAGAGTTACTGGAGAGGGGAACATCATTGAGTGATCTGTATTAGTTGTTTTGATTTGATATATTGTACTGTTAACCTTGAACTCCCTACTGTATAAAAGAGGGAAAAATCAACAAACTCCTTTTTGGAAAATTGTGTTTCTTTTATTGTTTTATTTCTTGATCTTGCCCACAAGTGGAAATCTCTTTTATTAATGCCACATTCTTCACATACGTGGTCACAAATAGTGCTGGGTGGTATACTGGTTCATACCGAAATACCGGTGTTTATTTTTCTTATAATATAATTTATTTAAATACCGCAACGTCAAGTAGCTATGTCGTTTAAACAACGTTCAGAATGCGACACTGTTTGAAAGGGGTCCCTTTTCACTGTTGCACTGTGGTGAGGGAACAGCTGTATGTGTTACTAAGCGTGAAAGTTCTGAAACTGAAGCTGTAGAACTAATAGAACGTGATGACACAGAAGAACTCATCCACAATATCCACATTGACCGCCACAAATATCCAGCGCCCCCTGCCATCAGCTCCCGCGTCTCACACACACACACGAGAGTGCGACTTTAGCAATATATTTAGCAACTTTTAGACCCTTTTAGTGGCTTTTTTCCCCCATAGAATATATATACTGACAAACCAAGCGACTTTTTTTGTAGTTTGTTATTTCTCCGATCACAAATGCAGACATGGGTTTATGTTTACGCGGCCCAATGCAATGCAACGCATAAAAAGATGACAAATGCCTCATTTATAATAGGTTTTAATGTTTTTGTCTCGTTGCTCCGGCCGGGACAGGGCATCACAATATGGTGAGGGGCGTAACATTTCTGTCACACACTTGAGGTATTCGGCCAATCACAACGCACTGGATAGCTGGCCAATCAGAGCACACCTCGCTTTTTCAGAGCGATGAGCTTTGTAAAAATCGACGCGTTTCAAAAAGGCGGGCATAGAGGAGAAACAATAATGTAGAGTATGTGGAAAATAATGTCTTTTGAACTTTAAACCGCATAAACACATTTCATTACAACAAATAATGTTCTTTATAGCAGCATCATATGACCCCTTTAACATGTATTAATGGGTCGTTTTTAGTCTCTATCAAGGTGGAATTTTTCTACAATATTCAAGGGTTCGTTTACCCCAAAATTTAAATTCTGTCATTAATTTCGCACCCTCATGTCGTTCCAAACCCGTAAGACGTCCGTTCATCTTTCGAAACACAAATTAAGATATCTTTGATGCATTCTGAGAGCTCTCTGACCCTCTATAGACAGCAAGGATCCTAACACGATCAAGGTCCAGAAACGTAGCAAGGAGATCAGTAAAATATTCCATGTGACATCAGGGGTTCAACCATAATTTTATGAAGCTACAGGAATACTTTTTGTACGCAAAGAAAACAAAAATAACGACTTTACTCAACAATTTGTCTCCTCCACGTCACCCTGGTGCCATTTTGGAGAGTATCCGCTGAACGCAAACACGTGGCACAGCTGACACAGAATAGCATACGCTGTTTGCGTTCAGTGGATACGCTCCAGTATGTCGCTGCAGTGACGTGGAGGAGACAAATTGTTGAATAAAGTCGTTTTTTCAGTTTTCTTTGCGTACAAAAAGTATTCTTGTAGCTTCGTAAAATTACGGTTGACCCACCTGATGTCACATGGATTACTTTACATATCTCCTTGCTACATTTCTGGACCTTGATCGTGTTAATTACTGTTTGTTGTTAATTAATTATTGCTGTCTATGGGCGGGTCAGAGAGCTCTCAAATTCCATCAAAAATATCTTAATTTGTGTTCCAAAGATGAACGAAGGTCGTACGGGTTTGGAACGACATGAGGGTGAGTAATTAATGACAGAATTTTCATTTTTGGGTATATCAAATAGGGCATTCTAAGTTAGTCTGCTGCGGTATTTCCTCTCAGTCAGTAGAAAATGTGGTTAACACCCGGTCATGCATGAAAAAAGAAATACTGTCAAATACCGTGAAACCAGTATAATTTTGAAAAATACCATGATATAAAGTTTTGGTCATACCGCCCAGCACTAGTCACAAATAAAGAACCTTTTTCTTTATAGATGTCTGATGATACATTAGATACATTTCCACGGTCACATATAGCATTTATTCTTATTAATTATCAAGAGAGAGGGATGAAAGTTGCATGTGTGAATTGCATCTGTGCACCTCATTCTGCAAATAGTGAGGCTGTGAGTTCAATTAATTTTGCCCCCTGCTGAGAAATGTAATGTAGCGATTCAGTATCGAAGCTATTGTATTAATAAAATTTGCGCTGCAGTGTTGAAAACAAGTGTGCATACTCGTGAATTTTTCCATGTGTGAACGCAATCTCCAATCTGTGTCTCTGCGGGTGATGTGCATGCGTGTCAATGAAAGCAGCGAAACAATATAGTAGCAATATAAAGTTAGTAGCAAATAAACATTTTAATACTATCTTATTTGAGGAAAAAAGAAAGTTGAATTAATTTTATACATAATGTTCCCTTTTAATTGTGACTGATATGTGTTGTTAAAGCTCTGCAAATGTCTTGACTGGTGACATGATCAGGGATTGCCAGCTCTTCTTTGCCCCCCTCCCTGCTCACTTCGTCTTTCAAATTTTTCAGTAGGTCAGACTCGAGCATTTCACTGCTGCACAGAAAGTTGGGGTCTGAGTTCTTATGAAGTTGTGATGTGAACAAGAAAGATTCTGAGATCACTTTAGTGCTGAAGAGGTCCAAGAAAAGAACCGGATTCTCTATTGAGTCCACTATATTGTGAACTCAAAAAGGACTGAGTTAATTTTTGGCTGGTTCCCTTTAAGTGAACTGGGATTGGTTCCTTTAAAACAAACTTAATGTGAAAGAACCCAGAGCCTCCACAGAAGGACAACGGAAAGACATCATGGATGTCTGAAAACTCTCCTCAGCATCCTGGAGGTTGCCCGGTGGCCAACGGTCTGAAAGGATGTCTGGCAATTGGTGGGAAGCTGTGGAATAATGTACCGTCATTAACAAAAGTAAAGTACCAACACTTCACCCTGCAACAACAATAACCAACAAGCCAGGAAGGAGGAATCTATGGAGGAAGCAGCGTGCCGGCAATGCTGGATATAGAAATCACCAGGGAGGAACCACGCAGCCTACCCAGGATTACCCAGGCTGGTATTGACTTCCACCTCTCTGTAATGGTTCCCTAGTTCCTTCCAGCAAACTAGTGCCTGCATTGGGAACACCTATTTTTAGCTAATTTATTTTAAAAACATTTTAAGTCACACTTTAAAGAATATACACATTTTATGGACAATGGTTGACAGTACTTTTAAGAGACTTGTTTCTTCCCTGATGTGCCATAGGAAGGGGGGCGACTATGTTACACTGTCACATAAGAGACAAGCTTTACTGCTCTAATTATTGCAATGATTTTATGTATAATAGAGTTTTAACTGGTTTACATGTTTTCTTAAGTCCATTTTATTCCTCTTAACATTTTTATTTTGTATGTGTCTTTAAATGTATAGTTGGCCTGTCATGTGACCAGTCACCAGCCAGGAAGCAGGAACTGTATAAAGAGAGCAGCATGGCCAACAAATGCACAGTCACTAACAGCAACCAAACTTACCTGGATTGTGGAGTTTCCTTTGTGTAGACTTACCTAAGTGTGCGGGGCCAGAGACAGTCCAAATGGCAGAACTGTATATTGATAGACCACTCCCTCGAATGCAGATTTCAAGACCGGTCTGTGATGGTAGGTATGTGGATGTAAATGTACATGTCTTTCAAATCCACTGTCAAGAACCAGTCCTTGGGGGAAATGCACGAGGATCTGTTTCAAAGTCAACATCTTAGTGAGGCCAGCAGGGGGTGCTCACCCTGTGGTTTGTGTGGGTCCTAATGCCCCAGTGTAGTGACGGGGACACTATACTGTCAAAAAGCACCGTCTTTCGGATGAGACGTTAAACCGAGGTCCTGACTCTGTGGTCATTTAAAAATCCCATGACACTTCTCATAAAGAGTGGGGGTGTAACCCCGGTGTCCTGGCCAAATTGCCTCCACTGGCCCTTGTCAATCATGGCCTCCTAATAATCCCCATCCACTTGATTGGCTCCATCTCTCTCTCCTCTCCACCTGTAGCTGGTGTGTGGTGACCACACTGGCGCCATTGTCCTGTGGCTGCCGTCGCATCATTCAAGTGGATGCTGCACACTGGTGGTGGTTGAGGAGAGACCCCCCAACATGATTGTAAAGCGCTTTGGGTGTACAGCAATACACAATAAAGCGCTATATAAATGCATTATTCATTCATTCATTCATTCATTCTTGAACGGCCATCTCAAGTGAGCGATTCAGATGTCTGAGATCGAGAATAGGTCTGAGTCCGCCATCTTTCTTGGAAACGAAGTAGCGGCTGAAAAAGCTAGACTCACTGTTTGCTTGAGTGAAAATGTGTGCAAGCTTTCTTTGAGGGAGTTCCGGCCTTGGCGTGAACTGACCCTCTCCTCTTCCTCTCTGTGTACTGATCGGGATGGCTTCTGAGGTTCAGGGTCTTCGACGGCAGTGAGCAGAACTGAGCTTCTTTCCTTTTTGTTTTCTTATTCGGCTTCTTGCAGAGTCATCTTTGCAGAAAGATGTATGCAGAATCTTTGTTTGGATCATGATAAAAATGTGTAGTGGTTGCCTCTAATTTTAAATGGAAGGAGCACAGACAAAGCCTTAGTTTGTTCATATGAAGAGATTTATTTTATTTGTGTAACTTATTTGATTTGGGGTTTGTTTTAAAATTTTAAATGTAGTTTCGTTATATTTAAATTTCACAAAGAAAGGTGCAGCAATAGCCTAATAAAACGACACCTTTTCATTTACTGTATAATGTCTTCAATTTAATTGTGTAAAAAAAAATCGTGAGAAAATCGAATTGTGAAATCAAAATCATGAATCGAATCGAATCGTGAGTTGAGTGAATCGTTACATCCCTAAATGTAATGCTGTTGGATATAACTCTGTTCCAATTTAATTTTCCTAATAAAAAGACTGACTCTAAACTCTTAATATTTTGTATTTATATTATCCTTTAAATTCTCTCCGCCCCACATCAAAAATACCAGTTTAACAAACCTCTGCCTGTTTTTTTTGTTTTGTTTTGTTTTTTTGCATTCCCATTTGCTCAAATAGCTAAATAAAATTGGCATGATAGTATTTACCGGCACTACCATAGATGCTGTATTAGAAACACTCTTGCATTAGCTTTAGCTTGTTTTTTGTAATCTGATTCAAAGGTAATGTAGCCTAATACACAGTTCAGTGTTATTAATGTACATGCATATTTTTTTTATTTAATAGTAAGGGCAATTCATACAATACATTTAAACTGACCATCTCCGAACTTTCTACAGCTAGTCTGCTGTTCTTCCTGTATACCAGTGCTTCTCAAAGTCCAGACTCTGGACTGAATCCGGACCTGGAGGGAATTAAATCCGGATCCGCCTCCATTTCGTATTTCAAGAGCACTAACTGGGTGTAAGGAATTAAAAGTGTGGATTTCCTACTTTGATAGATGCATGTTAAATTTGTAAATCATTTTAGCTTATGTTTATGGAGATGTTTTTGGTGTGAGGATGTCCGTTATACCAGGAAAAGAAAAGATGAAGAAAATTGAGTTTTTAAAGATGAATGGACAGAGGTATGCGTTAATTTTGCCCAAATTCAGCATGAAGCCGTTCTGTTGGATTTGTAATGAGTAGGGTTGGGTACTGAAACCCGGTACCAATATGGCACCGGTACCTATGTAACCGGTATGTACTAGAATCGAATCAGAACGCAGATTTTGGTGCCTCATTTCGGTGCCATGCCTTAGCGATCGATTAAAATATTTGTTCTCTGGTTCTCTGAAACGGACACAAGAAGCATCATCATCTGCACCGCACGTGAAAAATAATTACCCGACTGAGAAAATGCACGTGAACTCAAGCCGGAAAGCTCTAACCATGCGTTCACACCGCCGCCGGCGAGAGTGTCAAAGTGGCCGGAAGTCATTCATTTACAATGTGAGCCAGTGGCGTGGCGCGTCTTGGACGGTGAGGGCATCGAGGAGAGTTGAAGTCAGGTCAACTTTATGGTAATGAGCTATGATGCGGTTCAGCAAAAGCCAATCAGAGTGTAGAAGTCCTCTGCTTGAGAGGATTTCAAAGAATGCAGTCCTGTAAACTTTGGTTCCGACCACATTAGTTCCCAAGCATTTTCACGCTAGAACGCTTGTTTTCAGCGCAAATGCAATTAATTTGCTCAAAACTACACCGATTTGACCAATTGCATTTAGGCTACACTTCAAACAGGACAGTTTGTAATGTAGGCTGCGCACGAATTGTTAATGTAAATTAAAGACCAAGGCTAGTAAAGTCTCCTATACACTGCATGTTGAAATTGGGTTAGCACTTAACCATAAACAAAAAAACACACCACACAAATGGTTTTTATTGGCTTATTTCGTTAGCAAACATGTAACTATAAGTTCTTTCCATCGATCAATTTCTTATTTTCACATTTGAAATATTTCATGATGTTAACTTGTACCCTAATTGTGGTCAGTCTGCACAAGATCAACATGCTTGTTTCCTTTGTGGCTCCTTTAAATACAAGACAAGCATTCGATCTACGTCAGAGCGTCCACAAATCTTTCTACAGCGTTGTTGGCAGGGCGCCCAGAGCGAATTTTGACGCTCTCGCCTGAGGCGGTGTGAATGCACGGTAATAATACAAATCCAATAAATCTTCATAGTAATGCGAGTGTCCATGTTGTTTTCCCATTCCGACTTAAAAACACAACTCAGGAAATGAGAGCATCCGAGGAGTGTGTGAATGCAGTAATTACACTTGCTCTGATGGCAGCAGGTAGCCTTCCGTTAAGCTAAACATGCTTAAATTAAAATGCCTAAAGCTAAACTTACCTTGTATTCACATTTCTAAACCTGTTGTCCAACAAAAGAGAACATTATAACCTATTTACTCCACAACACCAGTCAAATGCTTCCTTTTGTGATCTGATGTGGCTTTTTGTCACAGAATGAGGCAGAAAATATGTTCCATAGGCTATTTTAAAAAGAATACATCGATTAGCAATGGATTATAAATATACTTAATTATTGTGAAAATACCAGAGATGGCTTGAATAATACCGATAATCTATATTGTCGCAGTCGAGTGTTTATTGTCTTTGTTTTATCATTCAAAATGTTTATATGTTCTGTTTACTCAGTTACAACTATAATAGCGATGCCTTTGTCCATATAAGGGATTTCCTGGAGGGTCATGAGTTCTGCTACTTCTGTGACTGGATATGTGGATTTTCTGTGCGAGGGCGCCCTCTGGCGTCCAGTATGAATGAAAGACATCATGTGTTTATAGTGCTAATGGCCAATCCATAATTTTTTGGGGAATTTTTATTTATTATTTTAAATTTTTTAATAAGTATCGGTTCAGGCACCATTTAGGCACCAGAACCATTTTAAAAGTATCGATTTGGCACCGGTATCGAAAAGCCCTAGTAATGAGATACTTCAACAAGGCAAAGGGGACATTGTGAAGACTTAATGGGCCTTACTCCACTCTGTCAGACTAGAGGAGAGGACATCTATGAAGCTATCATGCAGATGCTTAATGAAAGGGGAATTGATTAGAGCCCTACATTTCAGCCTGGGCCCAACGGGATGAAATGTGTTTAGGGCTTTAGACTGCTCTGTATTTTGCATCATGCTACTTTTGGCCTACCTCTTGTTGTGTTTTGTTCATAAAAATTTTGACACTTTAATTGTTTTGCTACTTTTGCAGTTATCATCAATGTATTTTGAATGCAAAATACACCATTTTTAAAAAAAAATGAGTGTTGATTGTAATGCATGTTATGCATTTTTAAGTTTTGTAATAACCAATAGTTCCGGACCTTTGACATTGATGAAAATTCAGATTTGAACTTTTGAATATAGACTGAGAACCCCTGCTGTATACCTTGATTGACAGATGTCTCGTCCAGTCAGCAGTGGGTAATCTATTCTCAAACCAATGGCTCTGTCTCAAACTATACCCACCTCTTCCAGTTTGCCTGATTTATTGTTGTGTTTTCTGACTCGTTATTTTGATTTCGGATTTGTCATTGTGTTTTCTTGTTATAATGTTTTCTGGATTGTTGTTGTGTTTTTTGAATAGTTATTTTGTTTTTTTAGATTTGCATTTGTAATTTATTTTGTTTTCAGAATTGTGATCTGTTTAGTATGGTGGCCGAGAAGTGCAAAACAAAAGTAATATGCCCTGTCTAGGTGCTACCAAAGTATGGTTTGTACCAAGCCATTTGTTAGTCTGGTTGTAATGTAATAGGTGTAAAATAAACGCTTTAACTATCCACCTTTTTCTTTAACACGGAAGTAATCCTATTGGTGAGACTTCCGGTTCATTAGCCACTATAGGGAAATAACAAGAAGAATAACAACATGCAGTAAACGGTAAAACTGTTTGCACTACAAACCAGTGTGCTCACAATTAAAGGAGCCATATGATGCGAGTTCACGTTTTCCTTTCTCTTTGGAGTGTTACAAGCTATTTGTGAATAGATAAGATCCCTGAAGTTGCAAAAAGACTAAAGTCTGAAACCCAAAGAGATATTCTATTTAAAAGTTAAGACTCGTCCACGCCCTCCTAAAATGCCTCGTTTAAACATGCCCCCACATGTCTACGTCACTGTGTGGAAAGATTTGCATAATGCCGCCCAAATGTTCACGCAAAGAAAGAAGGTGTAACTTTGATTCTTGCTGTAGTATTGTTGCTGCTGCCGCCATGTTGTGGAGACGCAGTGTGTTTCACTGTGAAAAAGCGAAAATACTTTGTTTGGCCTTCCAAAAGATGGCACGACTAGAAATCAGTGGTTAAGTTGTATTTACAACACTGTTCCAGAACAGTTCAACCCAAATATTCAGACGTGTGCAGCACATTTTATGGAGGACTGTTTCCTGATCCTGGGAGAGTAGACTACAATGCCGGCTGTTCTGACTCACAGACTGTAACTATGCTTTCATATTTAAAGAATTTGCCACTGACGATTCAAACGTGAGTTTTGAGCAGTGTAGAGTAGGGCTTGTTGTTTGTCATTTCTCCGATCACAAATGCAGACATGGTTTTATGTTTACACGGCCCGATGCAACGCAAAGCGTAAAAAGACAGTATAAGTCATTATAATCCGTAATTATGTCCCCACTGGATGCAAAGATGCCTCGTTTATAATGGGTTAGCTGCCCAATCAGAGCACACCTCGCTTTTTAGAACAATGAACTTTGTAAAAATCGACACGTTTCAGAAAGGCGGGGCATAGAGGAGAAACAATAATGTACATTATGTGGAAAATAATGTTTTTTTTTTTTACCTTAAACCGCATAAACACATTTCATTTCACCAAATACACAAAATAATGTTCTTTTTTAGCAACGTCATATGACCCCTTTAAGATAATACATTAAAATAATACAGTAAGACACCAATTTGCAATATCAAGCAGCAAAACAAACTGTTTTGTACAGCTAAATATAGCTGGATGCAGATGAGACTAGAAACCAGACCCATAAAATTTACAAATGGCCGTCCCCACTCTTGCTTGACCAATCAGTAAAAAGAAGCATTTCATTACCACCCACACCTTGAAATTAAATATTCAAGCTGTTTATCCATTTTCTACCCCTGAATGTAAAAGCAGAAAATCAAGGAAAATCAATTCTTGTTTGTTGTTGGGTTTTTTTATAAAAAAGGTGCCATTTTCTTATTTTCAACATAAAAAAAACTAAATTAATGCAACATACACGGACCAGATACATACACATTTATTTATATTATATATATATATGTGCTATAAATAACACTCAGTCACAATACATTAATAGTATTTCTAGTTCTGAAGTAATGAAGTCAAACCTGAGTTTGTTAGTCTTCCTCTCTGTATCATCAATTCGATCACGAGCTGCAAATGAATGTTCTCTTCTTCTGTGTATTTATAGTGCATGATGTGGAAATGTTTTGAATTTTTAAAATCACCTGACATTACAGTAAGAAAGTGAAAGTGTTTTAGTGTGTTTTTTCCTTTTAAGGCAATGATCTTTCCAGCTGATTTGAGATAAGGTCAACTCTTTTACATCTATCTAGATGTGAATGTTTCATTTGCAGTGTTGTGCCAGTTACTTCCAAACTGTAATACATTATAGATTACTTGTTACTGTTATTTAAAAGTAATTCCTTACCTTACAATATTACTGTCTCAGAACTGTAATGTGTTACATGACTTGACTTACATGTATTACTTTTGAGTTACTTTCACCAAAATAACTACAGAAGTAGAACTTAACATTCCAAAATGATAAAATGTACTGCAGAGCATTTTACATTCAGTAGAGGGCAATATGGCATAGCATAATGACTGTGGGCTATCTAGGCTAATAATTGGAAAAGTGAAGGCTCAAGACAATGCAAGAAAGGATGACAGCCAGAATCACAAACAATCCAAGTCTGTTCATATTAGACACAACAGGACTATATGTAAACTCTAATGCCATGACAAGATGCGCATACATCCATCTCGCGCATTTACAGTCTTCTGCCATCTTCACCCATTAGCCGCTTTTCCACTGGCCAGTGCGAGCCTGGGCTTACAGCAAGCCAGGCAGAGCTAATAGCCTCAGACCTCGAGCACAGAGGCCGAAATCATGCCGCGTGTAACGAATCAATTCACTGACGAAGACTACACCCCCCCCCCCCCCCCCCCCCCCTCTAAGGGCGGCTCCAGATGCCCAAACAGTCCAGGAGGGTGGTGGAGTAAATATTATTGGATTACTGAAGGACTCAGAGATGTATTAGATAACAAATACAAAGTTTGATAAAATGGCAAAAACATGCACTTGAATGAAAAGTTTATTTTAAACCTTATTTGAATTATTTTTTTGGCCCACTGTTTGCTTTGCATTTTCTTCTTGACTTCAGAGAAAAACTTGATGTGACATCTGTCCTTGTTTCTGAGGTTGTTGCTCTGTCCATCTTTCTTTTTCTGTTTGCAAACAGTGGACATATTTTTTACGTGCCTTGTCCGCATCACAAAGTCTCCCAAATCCTTTAATGTTCATACTTTCTTCCTTTGTTTGCACTTTGTTCATTCACTTTATGGGCAATATCCTCAGGACTTTTCTCCCATGTCTGTAGAATTTTCAGTACGCTTTCCAGTTTCCTGATAGTTGTACGACGCATATCTTCATCTGCACTTTCATCCTCAATTTCATTTTGTATCGGCTTTACTGAATTGTTCATAGCACTTTTTGATTTTGTCTCAATCACCTCATTGAAAAGTCCCTTCGCAAGCAGTAGACAAGCAAATTTTTTATGGTTTGAGAAAGTACAGCAGTCACATATACTTGTCACAATACATGGTTTTGATGCTGCTCTTCCAAATAAGCTTTCAACCTCTATTGTTTTTTGAGGCTTTGCAGAAATGCTATACTTATTCCCAGTGGCGGCTCATGGGTTTTAAAATAGAGGAGGCACACTAATTGTATTGGTATGGGATCCCTGCCAATTATTATTATTATTATTATTATTTGCTTAACCACTTTAAAATGGCTTTTTGGTTGCTTTTAGTCAGAAAACATAAAGAAAACGACATACATACAGCAAGATAATATAATTTCACTTACCTGGCCTATCACTTGAAGCAAACATCCATCCCTTCTTAAAAGTCTGTGTTAAAAGAGAGCTGCTTGTTGTTCCATTTAATTAAGCAGACTGCTGTAGCCTATATCCAGCTTAGGCTGTTTTCCCTAAATTTGTATATACTGTTTGAATGATAGCTTGGTAAATCTGTTGGCAATCAAATATTCAATATCACTACTCATCATAAGTACTTGGTACATTATCAGCGCAGCGGGAGACGTTCAAACTAATATCACGTAATTTACGTCTCTGTGATGATTGGTTGATATCAGAAGGGACGCTAGCCTCCCTTACGAGGGTTCTTTTCTCAACACTCAGCACTGAAAGTGAACACTCGATGGTGATTGGCAAATTTTTTTTTACCAACGGAGGCACGAGAGCTCGCCTCTCCCCCGGCCTCCACCTACCCTTCTCTATCATTAGCGGTTGCAATTACATCAGCAGATTCGGCACATTCACGATAGAAAAGCGGCGCTTTCACATTATGGTATTACAACTGTGAAATTACAAACAAAAAATACACATTCTGAGACATGAACTGAAATTAATTGTGAATTTTATTCATATTAAATCATCCTTCTCCCATTTTCACCTCAAAATTATGGGGAAGCTGTGCCTCCCCTGCCTCCCCCGACGAGCCGCCACTTCCTTAGAATCTATTTATTGGCATGGGCCTGCAGTTGTGTGTCAATGTGTGGAAAAGTCTCAGGACCAGTACAAGTGAGAAGACTTAATAAAATTAGATGCTTAAATGTATGTCCCCTTGTACCAGCTACACAACTGCAGAACTACATGTGGATTATTCTCAAACTGAACATTATATACATATATGTTTCTGTTGAAGCTATGGTCATTTTCATGGCCCATCCATTCTCTAGCATCCTCTCAGCACATTTCTTTATTTCTTCCATTTTTCATTCCAGAGGGTTATTGACCCAAATCCTGTATTATATTGAAGTACTTGTCAGTCTTGTTCAGCAGCACATCAATCAGATGATCCAATCTACGATTTCGGATGCCACAGAGGAATTGGTGTTTTAAACGGTGGAAGAAACTATAAGGGGGGAAAAAGAGATCAGAGTGAAGTGCAGCAACATGTTGGAACTATTACAATGTATACTTTTAAACAAATTAATATATAATCAAAACACTACGCTAGCTTCCAGCTAGCCCACAAATACATAATGAAGTGAACATGCATAAAAATTATATATACCGTTCTATTAGATTGTTTGTGTCAGAATCTCCATGCTTATAGCATCTTCCAAAGTTAGACCACAGATGACCAATTGTCTCCCAGTGGTTCCTGAAGTACTTGCAGACATCTTTTAAGTTCTTAAACTGGCAGTGAAACATCTCCGCTTTTTTCTTAAATTCATGTTCCTGTAAAACTGGACAAGGGAAATCATGTTTGATGTTATTAGTATAAGAACTGCAGTTGATTTATAGGTCATATAGGTAATCCTTCACACAGACCTATACCCAAGTGTGTGCAGTTAGTGTACTGAGAATCTGTAATGTTCTTCATGCATTATACTGTCTGAAACCATTTAGGCCTATATTAAACATGATAGAATTAACAAATATAATAATACTATTTGCAGTGTATAGTACTATAGTACTAAAACAGTGACCCACCTGAAATAATCCATGTTTATAACACCCAAGAAATGCAAGGCTATGTACACTTTTTCAAAGGGTCATTATTATAAATTAAATGATTATTCTGTCTTGTGGACTATATGTAAAGATCTGTCATCTGAAATATCTTATTCGGGACAGAACTAAAATAAAAAATTTTATTAACCTTATTTATTTAAAATAATAACATTTTGCTGATACTGTAAAGCAGTGGTCACCAACCTTTTTAGGCCCAAGATCCCTGACCTCGGCCTTTATGAAAGACAAGATCTACCTATTGAAGAATTGATAGAAAAAGACATCCCGGATTGTACTTCAAATTTGAGGCTTTTTACTTAGTATTTTAAAGGGGGCATAACACACACAGTTTCACCCAATCTCATGTTAATCTTGAGTACCTATAGAGAAGTACCGCATCCTTCATATCTCCAAAAAGTATTTAGTTTTATCATATTTATAAAAGAAAGATACAGCTTTGCGATTCTCTCTGAAAAAAGCTGAGCTCCTGGAGGCGTGCCGTGGGTGGAGCTAAAGAATAACGAGCAGTGTTGGCAGATTGGGCGGTTTTGAATTTGATTGTGTGGGTAAAAATTTTCTTTGTTTTTTGAAACTTTGTCCATGCTTAGCATGAGAATCCAACTCTTTAACAGTGTAAACAACTCTGAATGCATGAAACAGCATTGTACCCCCCCGCCTTTAATTAGTGATGCGCCGATCATAGCTGATTCAGAATTCTGATTTTCTTTTCTTTATTTTTTTAACTAGCAAATTGGCTGATTCTGATACTGATTTTTAAGCAAATGTATTTATTGGCTATTTGCTTTATAACAAACAAACTGGCTTTAAACAAAAATATCTAGCCATTTGAAATTAGAGGCAACCACTGCTGTAACGGAGGGATCACAGAAAGGCTCGGTAATGCAGCTATCGCTAGATGAGTGATAAACGCAGAACAATACACGAGACTAAAACAGAAAACACTTGGGGAGTGGAAAATGCAGAACAATACACATCGATCTGAACAGGAACTGAGAGGGTGTTAAATAGAGTGTGTAATGGCTCTCAGGTGAGCGTGTGGAAGTGACAGCTGTGTGATCAGTGAATTCAGCTGAGTAGTGCAATGGATGATGGGAACTGTAGTCCGGAGTCACATGTAACAGTCTGTGTAGTATGAGAGTCAATGTAATGGTAGAGTGACCAAATGGTCTAGTGGCAATCGGCCGGAAGGCCAAGGATCGGATTTGTGACAAATGCATTTTAGTTTTTGATTTGATTTAGATTAATTTCAGGATTTAAAACAAAAACAGAATGGTCTGACTTTAGGTGTTATTTATTTATTTGCTACATGAAACATCTGCACGAAACAAAAACAGCAGGTCTGAATGAGACGCACTCTCTGACTCTGAGGTTTTCGCAATAAAACTAGTCCAATCACGTTTCGAGGGGGTTCCCCGTAAAAATCGCATTCCGGGGGTAAAATACACGGTTTTCAGCAGGGATCTTCCAGTAAAATTCACATTCCAGAAGCTAAATATCACGTTATTGGGGTCACTTCAACCTGCGGACATGAACAACAACCCACAGCAACAGTGTTAAAGTAGCCCAATCTGGGCAACACTGCTTATGAACTGACCGCAATATAGCGTTTCCTTGGTTCCCTTTCATGGGAACTTCGAACTGCGTCCTCTAGGGGTCGCTATGGGGAACGCCTCGTCGTGACCCGTGTCTGAAGCATACATTGAAAAAACACCAACTCGTTGGCCGGCGACAGCCATGACGTCACTACCGGTGCGACTATAGTATAATATATATAGTATAGCACCGGGAGCATACATCATTCTCTTCTACATCTTCATTGACTGTTTTGTTTGAAGCGTGCATTTCTGTGGTAAGAGCGATCTACTATTTATTTCATTATGGCGAGCACTAGCAAAGCATTTAAGGATGTGTGCATCCGTGTTGATGTTTTTCAACATCTGATGACACACATGATCTATGCGTTGTTTGTTTGGGCAAAGAGCACGCACACGATGTCTCCGAGGGGGCAATCGGCGTGCACTGCGAGCGTTTTTTCCAAGGGAAAAAGCTCCGCTCTCGTTTGTCTCTCTTTTCGAGGAAAGAGGGGCAGCCATCTGCTTCCCGCGATTCAGGACCCGCCGCTGCTGAGGCACGGAAGGAAATGAGCTTGTGGGGATCGCAGGTGGATCTGGCCGATGAGTTTGAAGGGGGGTTTCCCTTTTGCGATCGTCGGCTGTGCACGAGAGTGAGCCGCTGGAGGATGATGTTATTTCATTAACAATGTCTGATTTAGGGGCCATTGCTCTGCTGGGATCAGCCCAGCAAAAGCAGGAAATAGCTGAGGAGGGCAAAGAAGCTGAGGCTGAGCCTTCCCAATCCTCCTGCCCTGCGTATGATGAGCTTTTGGAAATTATGGATCGCGCCATGGCGAGGCTTTACTTGCCGTGAAGTGGGTGAAGAAAGTGACGTCGCAAAATATCTCGATGACCGTTATTTTTCTGGCCATAACCCTCAAGCTCAGGTGAGCCTTCCTGTTTTTTCATATAAAGATTGAGAAGGAATGGAAGAGGCCGTTTTCCCCTCAAGCATCCATCGATTCCAGCATACAAGTTATTTGGTTGGTTCTATGGCTTCATAGTGACCATCTTACTGATGGTCCGGTCTAGAGGCTTCTCCGGACAGAGCTCCGACGCGGGAACCATGGTGGGTGAGTACGATCCATGTCTAATATATGTATATATGAATATATAGGTGTATCTAATGAGACTGGTGGTTGTGTGTATAACCCTTCTGCTAGTTTTTTTGCAGTGTTTCCCGGGACCTGTGTGTTTCTGTCCCTTTCTAGGGTAGGTCCTCGATGGGCACCCCCTCTGCTGGGTTCAGAAACTGGGTGCTCGACTTGCAGTGCTTATTTCACTCGTCAATCATGCGGCCATAACACAGGCTTCTGTGGGAGCCTTTGTGATCATCAGGCCCCCGGCGCGTCACTGCAAAAATGTCCTGGACGTCCAGGCTGGGGTTACGCTTTCATGCTACCCTGACTGGTCTACCGTATCTGGGTCGCCCTGAGGGGTTTTCCCGATCACCAGGATATCCCCTCTTGCTGA
>NW_015506658.1:369842-370455 GCF_001515645.1 Sinocyclocheilus grahami | reverse complement strand
TCGACACACTCTGGAAGCATCGCTCCCCTCACCAGTGAGGGTTATTGTGAGTATGGTGCTTTCTTTCGAGCGTTAATCCTCTCTGAGGAGTTGGATTCCTCGCTCCATGGGCTGTCCTCGTGGTAGTTTGAGCAGTGCTCCCCTTTTATCAAAAGGTTACCTGGAATGAGCAACGTTATTTCTCTGAATTCGGAGTTCTCCTTTCACATGAGAAGTTTGAGTTCTCTGTTTTTCCAGAGCACCTGGAACCAGCAGCATCAGGTGGATTAGGCCCTTCCTCTGCCTCCCTGATGCACTGAGTGCTTGGCTAGCTTGCAGTATGCTTACCCTTCTGATTTTACAATCATGCTGCAGGTTGAGCCCCCTCTCGGGAGAGCTGGGTTTGTGCTCCCTCAGCCTAGGTAAACTACTGCTAGCCATTCCAGTATTGGAACATGCTGTAGGTCGAGCCCCCTTCTCGGATCGAGAACTAGGTGTGTTGCTCCCACAGCTGAATAACTGCTAGCTGTTCCACTATTGGAACATGCTGTAGGTTGAGCTCCCTCTCCATTGAGAGCTGGATGTTTGCTCCCTCAGCTACAGATTAACTGCTAGCCACTCCAGCATTATAGCC
>NW_015506658.1:368887-369340 GCF_001515645.1 Sinocyclocheilus grahami | reverse complement strand
ACTAGACGAAATGACTAGCAACATGGGCACTATCTTCTCTAATACATTAGAAGCTGTTGCCCCCATCAAACTGAAAAAGGTAAGAGAAAAACGTACTGCGCCATGGTACAACAGTAATACCCATTCTCTCAGGAAAAAAACTTGTAGTCTTGAGCGCAAATGGAGAAAAACTATCTATACGTTTTTAGAATTGCATGGAAAAACAGTATGTCCAGCTATAGACAGGCTCTAAAAGCTGCCAGGGCCGAGCATATCCACAAACTCATAGAAAATAACCAAAACAATCCAAGGTTTTTATTTAGCACAGTGGCCAGATTAACAAATAACCAGACACCACCGATCTAAATATTCCCGCACAGTTTAATAGTAATGACTTTATTCATTTCTTCACTGATAAAATGGGTAACATCAGAATTACAAGAGCAAATGTAGATTCTACAGCGTATAATACTT
>NW_015506658.1:342308-368877 GCF_001515645.1 Sinocyclocheilus grahami | reverse complement strand
AAGCATTCAAATAATGCATCTCATAATCTTGTACTGCAGTTATATCTGATCAAATGCACATTATTATTCTTTAGTTTGGGTTAAACAAATCAATTTTGCTTGGTTGGAACAGCAGCTACGCTAATTATGTCTCTATTTGTTTCTCTGTTTGTTGCCACAGGATTGACATCCTGTGGTAACTAGGATTTACACAAGCTTCAGTCTGGATCCAGAACTGAATAATTGCTGTTAATAGTGTTCATCGTCTGTTTGATTACGTCTTTAATTGATTTTTCCATACATTTCTGCCATATGTACATTAACGGACAGTCACCACTGATAAGCTACTACTAAATATTGTAGAAACTTAATTTGCTGTAAAGTTGCTTTGCAATTATTTGTATCGTGAAAAGCGCTGTACAAATAAACTTGACTTGACGGCTCGGCAACCACTGCTGTAAAGTGTATGTAAACTTTTGACCCGAACAGGGTAACAATTTAAATAACTTTTATTAATCATTATCAAACATTATGTAGGCTAATGCTTAACAGATAATTAGTTTATATATATTTACATAGCTAGAAATATGAGATGTACTTGTTAATGTGTACTAATGAACTTATTAAACATTACCTAATAATTAACAGATTATTAATGTAAATAGAAATGCTTACAAATATATCAAATATAATGTACAAATGTACTGTATATGTCGAGTTAATCTATGCAACTCATCCTCCCTACACACTATTAGCCTAGTTTACATCTGCACACTGCCTGAGTAGTTGTTAATATATATAGATATATATATATACTGTAGATATATATTGTGACACTGAAGACTGATGCAAAGCTGAATTTATCAGCCATTACTCCAAAGAAATAAATTATATTTTTAAGTATATTCAAATATCATTATTTTAAAATGTAATGATATTCAACAATATTAGTTGTTTTCTGTATTTTTGGTCAAATAAACACAAACATATAAAATAGTAATAGTACATTTTTATTATTAAAAGTTATTATAAAATGTTAACCCACATACTATATACACACACACACACACACACACACACACACATACATACATACATACAAATATATATATATATATATATATATATATATATACTGTATGATTATTTTTGTATGGTATAATATTTAGCAATCATATGTGTCAACAACATATTTTATTTATATATGCAATTTCATTAAAACAACATATACAAAAATGTATGTATGCTTTTGTAATTTTTTATAAATACATGTCTGTCTTTTACATTTTACATATATAACATCATAATTTATTGACAGGTTTTAGGATGGATATACATGTACATAGCATATAATCAAAAATGTATTACACATAGATAAACAAATATTTGTATTAGCTAGATATACATGTTAATAATATATTAAATTGTTCCAGTTTCTAATATGTTTCATGTGTCTTTTTACTTCATATGACAAATATGTATGCATTCTGTTTTCTCATCAAGTAGGCCTATGCATAACTAAGGTACTGTGAAAAATAAGTGCTAACGATTGTTTATAACATTCTTTTAGGACTGTGAATACATACTCTCGCCTTCTCCTGCATCTCTCACAGGAAGGGGACGCTTGTTCAGTTTTCAACTTCACTATTTTACAGATGTTACTTTAATTTGATTTATTTACTGTATGGTAAAATATGTGTCCTTTGTGGTAATTGTGTTCTCTGTTTCGTTAAATTAGTACTAGTATCAGTGAACATCACAATAATGTTAATAATGTAGTTTGTGTAAACAGCATGTTTACTTTATTTCAGATGTGAGAATAACAGTGCAAAAGAACCTGTTGCAAAGAGAGCCAAAGCAAATAAGCAGCCCACTCGGTCATGGAAAACAGAGACTGATGTTGACATGTTCCACAGGCTCTGAGATTCCTGCCTGCACAGGAACCTGGACCACAGCTAAGACCATGTGATGCACACACTCCCATGAGTTTTTTTCCCTTCAGAGCACATAAATATTATGCACTTTGGAAATGCCAGGTATGTGATGTTCATTTATATATTTCAACATGACATACACTACCAGTCAACCGTTTTTGAACAGTAAGATTTTTAATGTTTTTGTAAAGAATTCTCTTCTGCTCACCAAGCCTGCATTTATCTGAAATATTTTTTGCTATTTAAAATAACTGCTTTCTATTTGAATATTTTAAAATGTAATTTGTTCCAGTGATCAAAGCTAAATTTTCAGCGTCATTACTCCAGTATTACTCCAAGTTTAACTATATAAACTATACCATTCAAAAGCTTGGAGTCAGTATGTGTGTGTATATATATATATATGAGGTATACCTATGATGAAAATTACAGGCCTCTCTCATCTTTTTAAGTGGGAGAACTTGCACAATTGGTGGCTGACTAAATACTTTTTTGCCCCACTGTATATCTCAATAAATATATCAATAAATAAATTAAAACTTTTATTTTGCACAAAAGTGACGATAAAGATATTTATAATGTTACAAAAGATGCTGTTCTTCTGAACTTTTTATTCATCAGAGAAACCTGAAAAACATTATACTCAGCTGTTTTCAACATAATAATAATAATAAATGTTTTCTGAGCAGCAAATCATAATATTAGAATGATTTCTGAAGGATCATGTGACTGGAGTAATGATGCTAAAAATTCAGCTTTGGTTGTTCCTAATAAACTGTTTAACTGCACTCGCAAGTGAAAGTATTTTTTTGTGATGGTTAAATATTCTAAATAAACTAAAATACAAACAATATATATATATACACATTTATTTTTTCCTCAGATTCTTTCTTGTAACTCTTCCCTCTCAGTCACACACCTGACTGAAAGGATCATTATGCAGCTCATTATGTGTACCTTTGTCTTCTCAGGTGTGAATCACACTAATATTCATGATCATTCACGCCTCCTCGCATATGCTCTTTTGAAACAAAAAGTCTTTTTAAAAAAATGTAAATCAATAAATTGTTTTCTGTGAGCGAGTAAACAAGATGATTTTCACATAATTTTGAAGCAAAAACAATAGGCTACAAGATTCAGTTCTCAAAAGTCTTGTGAACAAATGTTCTGTATGTGTTTTTTGTTTTTCACTAACCACGCATAAACGTTACTTTCTCAAAAACACAATCGTGTACATACATGTGCTGCTCACATATTATTGTAGCCCAGTTTGTGCTAATTACAGTGTTTTCAGACTTTAGCCATTTATGTTTATAATCAGGGGTGGACAGTAACGGAGTAGTTTTAATTTGTTACTGTACGTAAGTACATTTTTCAAGTATCTGTACTTTACTGGAGTAGTTTTATTTTGAGTAACTTTTACTTTACTACATTCCAAAGCATAAGATCGTACTTTTTACTTCACTACATTTCATAAAAGATATTGTTACTCCTTATAATATATCACGTGCTCTGACACGCAGAAGCGGTGTCTGATTCAAGAACGAACTTATTCTTCTCAATGAACCTTTTAAATCGGTTCGCAAATCGCACCAAACGATTCATTCACGAATTAGAATGATCTGATTGCAGCTGTTCTCGAGTCGACAACTTTTTATATTGTTTGGATTAACTAGCCGAGTAGACAGATATGAATGTTTATTCATCATGACATACTGAAAATCAGTAAATATTGTTAGCTGATGCTAACTGTCTAGCTAACAAGCTTGCAGGTGCTAAGTCGAGGTAATTTTTAGATATAAAGTCCAAATATTTTTATTCCAGCACCTAGATAGATTACATCCAAGGGAAAAAGAAAGAATGTGATGTTCAGAACATGGTAACTACAGTAATTATCACAGTGGGAAGTGATGCCCTCTGAGGGCATTTGGCCAGGGGTGTTTTTACACCACAGACAAGGTTTGAGAAGAAAAAAATATAATTATATTTTCCTTAAAATGTTCTTCCTAACTTCAGGCAATATTCTCATGTCATATATAACTGTAATGTTCTGCAAAACAAAAAGCTTTAAAAACACTTTGTTCTTACTGGTGAAAATCAGATGGTCAGATCTGTTTTCTCTCAGGTACATCGCAGTGAACATTACTACATCACTCTCGTCAATGTAGTCCATATCAACAACACAAATATATCTTGACTCCATTTAGTGGTTATTTTGGGAAAATCCCAGGTATTTTGAGCAGTAGGATTATAAAAAATATGTGCTAATATAAAATTAAATTAAGTAGCTTATATAAAATTGCTAAATAAATCTATCTATCAGTACTTTTTTACTTAAGTACATTAAAAAAATCGAGTACTTTTGTACTTTCACTCGAGTAAAATTGAAAAAAGAGTACTTTTACTGGAGTAATATTTTATTATATGTATCTGTACTTTTACTCAAGTACTTGATTTGTGTACTTCGTCCACCACTGTTTATAATCAACTGAAAAAAAAAGCAGAAATGTCAGGGCATGTCAAAACTTCTCCAGGCCCCCAAAACACCCTTAAACCCCAGAGGTTTAAGTCCGTTTTTTTTTTTTGTAAATAAACCTGCGTTTGGACCCAGACCCCTGTTTACACTGTGTTTTCCCTTATCGTACAGTGACAGGGCTATCTCCCAACCCTTAAATTAATATATAATTTGTTCAGACACAAAAAGCAATATACATCCATCAAGTTAATAATCAAACTAACATACAATCTGTGGGGACGATGATGCTGTGTTTTTATATGTTCCATGTACCCGGTCCACTTGCTGTTCCACAACTTTCACTCCATCATCAGCTTTAGTAAAATAACTTAACAGACCAACTGCAGAGAAAACAAGTACATCTCCAGCTATTAAGTTTTTACTTTTTTTGAACCCCTCTTTTTCGGAATAGCTGGTAATTTTACTTATCGAATTTTTACTTTGCATTTCCAGATAACACCAGAACAAAGTGAAGAGTGGCGGTGAATGCAGACATTAGGGGCTATGATCACCTGATAGATACTTGCATAGGTCATTCAAAAGTCAAATATAGAATAAATTCATTTGATTCACTTGATGTTTCAATCTCTAATGGAATTTACAAAAAAGCTCCGCTAAATAATAGCGCTAATAAGTGGGGAGTGGGGGGCGGGGGCTTTGGCGATCAGTGCTACTGATGGCCAATCAATTTACTCCACAGCCTATCTATCACAGGTCCCCTCCTTGATCGGGCCCTGGGGCTTTAGCCATGCCTAGCCCTATTGTTAATGCGGCCCTGGATGTTATGATAATTTTGATTTATCGTAGCAAATAGCTATTGTCAAGGTTTAGATACTGCTGGAAAAATTTAGATATTGCTGGAAAAATTAGTATGGTTTGGGGAAATAATCAGCCTTGCATCATGTTGCGTTGTTTATTATTTGCCTGAAATGTGGTTATATGCATTTGTTACAGAGGAAATTGTACTAGGAGGAGTAGGGGTTTGATTACTAAAAAGTGTAACAATAACAGGTGGAGAAAATTTAAAGTGATAATTTTAACTAATGGACTGTAGTATTGTTGTTTCCACCGCTGCCATGTCGTGGAGATGCTGTGTGCTTCGTTGTGAAAGCGAAACAACTTTGTTTGGTCTTCCAAAAGAGGACGATATCTGCTTCGTCATGCCTGGAGCTGATCCGTGCTGGTCGCTGAGGAAATACATCAACTTCACGCTGTGGATCACCGAATCGGCTTTCACCGTGGACGAAGCGGAGTTCAGCTCCGCTCACTTAAGCCGGCCTCCCCTCACTCTAGCCCGCCGCCGCTCACTCAAGCCCGCCGTGTGTGCCGCTGTGTTTTGTTGTGAAAGCGAAACTACTTTGTTTGGTCTTCCAAAAGAGGACATGACTAGAAATCAGTGGTTTAGTTGTATTTTACAACACTGTTCCAGAACACTTCATCCCAAATATTCAGACGTGTGCGGCACATTTTATGGAGGACTGTTTCCTGATCCTGGGAGAGTAGACTACAATGCCGGCTGTTCTGACTCACAGACTGTAAGTACGTCTTTATATTTAAAGAATTTGCCACTGACGATTCAAACGTGAGTTTTGGGCAGTGTAGAGTAGCGCTTGTTGTTTGTAATTTCTCCGATCACAAATGCAGACATGGTTTTATGTTTATGTGGTGCGATGCAACGCGTTAAAAGACAGTATAAGTCATTATAATCAGTAATTTTGTCCCCACTGGATGCAACAAATGCCTCGTTTGTAATGGGTTATATTGGTTTTGTCTCGTTGTGCCGGCACACAGGCATCACAATATGGTAAGGGGCGTAACATTTCCATCACACGCTTGAGGAATTCA
This sequence comes from Sinocyclocheilus grahami, assembly GCF_001515645.1. Lineage (NCBI taxonomy): Eukaryota > Metazoa > Chordata > Actinopteri > Cypriniformes > Cyprinidae > Sinocyclocheilus > Sinocyclocheilus grahami. The sequence goes on along the minus strand of NW_015506658.1, from coordinate 362,604 downwards.
GCCAATCACAATGCACTGGATAGCTGGCCAATCAGAGCACACCTCGCTTTTCAGACTGATGAGTTTTGTAAAAATCGACGCGTTTCAAAAAGGCGGGGCATAGAGGAGAAACAATAATGTACAGTATGTGGAAAATAATGTGTTTTTTTAACCTTAAACCGCATAAACACATTTCATTACACCAAATACACAAAATAATGTTATTTTTAGCAACATCATATGATCCCTTTAACAAGACTCAAATTGACACAGGCAGAGTGAAAGACTGGATTTTTTTCGATCAGGCAAGGTACAAGTGATTTCAAAACATTTGAGCCAGTTTATATATATCGTGTATATGTTATTTATCTCATATAAGATGCATTTGGTTGAGTTGTGCTGCAGTAAAGCGCTTCATTATAGTATTACGGTGATTATCTCTTCAGCGCGCAGCGTGAGCAGTACAAACAACAATGCAAAATATTAATAACTATGACTGGGACTGTCATATACATAACATTATAATGAGAACACTATAATAAAACGCTGTGAATTTTTAGAGTTTAGTTGCCGTGTTTCTGCACGTCGTTGCATGAAGAATGCATCCACAAAAGGAGTTCATTCAGAGAAGACACGTTCACTTCTGCATTGGGAGATTTTGTGCCAATAGCCTATAAGTCGTAATATTAACGTTATGTTGTATAAATAACGAAGCATGATCTGTATGAGATAAATGATGAGTTAAATCCCATTTATGCTTCATATTACGAGGCGTCCATTACACATTTTCCCTGTGTGTTAACGTCAGTGATTATGACTGTCGAATGTCTGACTTGACTCTTGGTAATGTATTTTGCCCCCCGCCCCCAAACATATGATTCAACTATCAGTCGACTGATTCGAAAATTACGATTAGACTATGAAAATCATTAGTTGGGGACACCCCTAGTATTATCTATCTCATAGACAGAGGCATTGCTGGATATGGTGGAAGAGAAGCCCCAGGAACCCAGAAGGAAGGTGGCAGCCAAGGCCTTGCTTGACACTCGAATCCCAACCGTTAGACACTGTAAATAGTGTGAGAGATAGGAGAGGCTGTACATTTATCTGACCTCACAAGGGCAAATATCCAATGGGTATCTTCAAGAGGAGAGTATATTGGAGCATGCCAACATGAACTAACCAACTTACCGCTATTGTGGCAGAAATTTGAGCAGTACATTACCATTGTGAAGCGGAGTATAAAAATTTGGCCCCAACATGATATTATGAGAGATATGGTGATTAGAGAATATGTGTTGAGACCAAAAAAAGAAACAATTTTGATTAAAGAGTACATTAATTTTATTGGGAAAATGAAGATAGCTGCAAAAAAAAATCACATTTACATTGAATTAAGGAAGTAAAAAAAGGGACCAAAACCTTTGAAGGGTATACGCAAATGAAAATGAGAGAGTAATAAAAGTCTTAGATTAAACCAGGGAAAAGCAATAAGGGGGTGTTTTGGATATGGATATTGCTATTTACCTGTCTCAATGTTATGTTATTTGCTTGTTTTTAGATTAATGCCATACTTGCAATACTTGCTTTGTTAGGATGAATAAGCAACAGTTAAAGTTAGATGTCCAAGTCTGACAGTGGTGAAGAAAGCATGTTGCAACATAAAGCGGAGATGAGACAGAAGAAGACTATGATAAAGAAAAGGAAGAGTGCTAGATGAAGACAGCAACGCAAGTGATAGAGGGAGGACATCCATCATGAGTCACAGACATTAACCATCTTGGGTCTGAGGGGGTTTTGGGGCCCTGGAGAACTTTTGACATGCTCTAACATTTGTGCATTTTTCAGTATCTTAAAAACATATTAAGTGGAATCGAAATGCACTTGTCTTACAGAATACCCGGAAATTCTTTGAAATTTAGAGCCGGTTCGAAAATGGAACTGCCTAAAACAGGAACTTCTCGATACCCAACCCAACTGTTAACATCTCAAAAATGTGTTTTAGTGTTTCATCAGTCTCTAAGATGTTTAACTGGAATAAAATGTAGAGCAACTAGTTTTAGTGTTTTGCCAAACTAGCAAGTATTTCCTTGTCTGTGTAAAGTTTGTTTTTTCCCCATACCGTCCAGATAGACAGGTTCTCAAAGATTTTGGCTCAAGTTTCTAAAAATATGCAAGTAACAAACTTTGGAGGAAACAAAGGGATTTTGTGTATGACCACCTAATTATGACAGACTATACAAATGTCAAACATGAATCAGTCATTCTTTTATGGACAAATAATTGATTTGCTAACATAGTTGTTTAAAAAAGGCTTTAACCAAACAGACTCCCACTCCTCTTTACAGAACTGCTTTAGTGAAACCTCCATTGTTCTTTAATTTGATATTGACATCAATGACAAAGAAAAACAGAAATAACTAACTGCTCTGAGCTGATAACCTTTTGTTGATTGAATAAAGATTAATTTAATTTATAGTTTATGCACATATAATTTAAAGTTTATGTGAAGTTTTAAGTTCATTTAGGCAGAAACAGTAATCCGAAAGTCAGTAGTCAAGGCAGGTAAAGCAGTGAGAACTGGCAATACTTTGCAGTGAGCAACAGGAACAGCATGGTACAAATAAGGTCCCAAACAGGAAGTAACCAACGAAGAAACAGTCAGTATTCAGGAGATGGCTCCTTCTGGTGGTCGGATGGATGGCTACCAGCCCCATCCGTTACAGGTTATAATTAATGGCTAAAATTCAGGGGGAAAAACATTTAATAGAGATATCAGCAGCAGTATTTATATCAACGATACTGGCCTTCATTAATAATAGGCTAAAATAATGCCATTAAACATTTAAAATATACCATCTTTATTTTGTTTCTATATTAATTTGGATAATGTGAAATTATGACAATATAATTATGTTATATTATTATGTGATTACCACATTTTTCTGTAATTAATCTTGATTAATGTAACCCAAGTTCAATTCCGTCTCAAGGTCCTTGGCCGGCCCCGCTTCCCTCTCTTCACCCAATATTTTTCTCTGTTTTTTTAAACTGTCTTGTCAAATAAAGGCGTAAAAGGCCCAAAAATATAACTTTAAATGTGTAAATGAGTTATTTGCAACAGCACTAGTATGACAATTTGAAATTGCTAAAGTAAATATTGTCACATTAATTCATGTTTGTGAATGTATTGTAACAAGTTTGTACATAATGTGTAGCTGTCCTTGTTTTATACGCACCTTCTGTGAAAATGAATTTCCTCTCTGAGGACAAATAAATTACCTATCTAAATTGTAAGTAGTGTGTAATTTATTTATATTTACATCCTGCATAATGATATACCATTTACCATTTGATGAAGCTATCGTTATTGGTTAAATGAAGCCCAAATGCCACCAACCGGTCTATTATATGAAGTATAAGTAGTTCAAGTTCAAAAACATGCAAATTACTTCATTTTTATAGTTATGCATATACAGTATATATATCATTTGACTATAGTAATTGTTCAATTGGAATTACTCTGTATAATGCCCCTTTTTACATTTGAGCCCCTGCCCCAAGGAATACTCTACACATCTCTGTTCATGAGTATGTAATATGTATCACTTATGATTTTCACCCATGTTATATGTATCCATGTATAAAGACAGAAGTCACAAATGAAACATTCACATCTAGATAGATGCAAAAGAGTTGACCTTATCTCAAGTCAGCGGGAAAACACACTAAAACACTTTCACTTTCTTACTGTAATGTCAGGTGATTTTAAAAATTCAAAACATTTCCACATCATGCACTATAAATACACAGAAGAAGAGAACATTCATTTGCAGCTCGTGATCGAATTGATGATACAGAGAGGAAGACTAACAAACTCAGGTTTGATTTCATTACTTCAGAACTAGAAATACTATTATTATATTGTGAGTGTGTGTACATATAGTATGTATAGTATATGTATCTACTGCAATCACACAAAAAAATACTAAGATAAATAAAAAGTTAAAAAGAACAGTATTTATTCAAAATAAAAAATGTCTGTTAAATATATACTACTTTTCAAAAGTTTGGGGTCAGTGCATTTCTTTTTTTTTTTGAAGGAAAATTTTAGGATACTTTTATTCAGCAAGGATGTGTTAAATCAGTGTTCCTCAAATCTGGCTCGCGAGATCCACTTTCCTGCAGAGTTTAGGTCTAACCCTAATCAAACACGTCTGAGTTTGCTAATCAATGTCTTCAGAATCATTAGAAAATCACAGGTAGGTGTGTTTGATTAGGGTAGAGCTAAACTCTGCAGGAAAGTGGATCTCGCCAGCCAGATTTGAGGATCACTGTTAAATGGATAAAAAGTGATATTGTTAGAAAAGATTTCTATTTTGAATAAATTTGGTTCTTTTTAACTTTTTATTTTATTTATGGAACACAGGTTCCAAAAAAATATTAAGCAGCACAACAGTTGATAATATTATCAACACTGATAATAACTCCGCATATTAGAATGATTTCTAAAGGATCATGTGACACTGAAGTAATGATGCTGAATATTCAGCTTTGCTTCACAGGAATAAATTATATTTAAAGTATATTCAAATATAAAACGTATGTTAAATTGCAATAATAGGCTATTTCACAAAATTACATTTTTTTCTGTATTTTTGATCAAATAAATGCAACCTTGATGAGCATAAGAAACTTCTTTAAAAAAACATTAAAAATCGTTTGAACGGCAGTGTATATACATAGGCTATAGGCAATCTACCTTATGAACAGTTAAATGTTCTCCTATTGTGCAATAAAAATGTGTGCAATAACCTTATACTATTTATCACCCTACATCCTAGTATATTTTTTTATTCTATTCATACTCTACAGTATTTTATCTATAGCACACTTGTACATATTTATCCTTTTGTGTGTGCTTTATTTATATTTATACATATGTGTATTTTATTTACATCTTATTTTTTATTATGCGTGTTGTTGTTGTCTCTGTGTACTGGAAGCTTGTGACACTAAAACAAATTCCTTGTATGTGCAAACATACTTGTCAATAAAGCTCTTTCTGACTTCTGATATGCATGTACAGGTGCATCTCAATAAATTAATCCTCTTTTCAGATGAGAGCAAGTTTCATTTGGAAACCAAGGTCCTAGAGTCTGGAGGAAGGGTGGAGAAGCTCATAGCCCAAGTTGCTTGAAGTCCAGTGTTAAGTTTCCACAGTCTGTGATGATTTGGGGTGCAATGAAATTGCTAATGATCTTGAGTAATTGTATAGGGTGGTATGAACACAGATTTTGACTAAAATAGTTATCATTGTTTGCAGTAATACCATCCAAACAGTGAAACTACGTATAAATAATCTACAAATATTTCAAAATTTTAGTAAAATAGTACCATCTTCATAATTGGTAATTAAATGTATTTATGTAATTATTTATTCAGTTTTTATATAGCCTTTGGGTAATTCTATAGTAGTGTAACGGGGCTGACAAGACGGGAGACGTGCGGATCCATGTGCAAGCTTTTATTAAAGCAGAAGAGGTCAGAAACACAGGCAGGGTCGAACAATGGCAAACAGGTATATGGCGGGCAATACACAAGAATAAACCTAGGGCTAGCGTGGGTCAACGATCGGCGAACAGAATCAAAAGGGCGAGACTAGAGGGGATAAATCCAGGAAAACAGGCAAAGATCAGAAACCGGGAAAACAGACGAGGCAAGACTAGGCTGGGCTGGGAAATTAACGAGGGCTCTGTAAAGTAGCTATCACTGCTTGCGATAAGCACATACAATATTCGGCAGAGAATGGTTGTTTGAGTGAGTGTTAAATAGTGTGTGAGTAATATGAAACAACTGTGTGCAATCAGTGCTGTGTGCAATCAGTGCAATGAATGATGGGATATGTAGTCCGGGATGATATGCAACAGTTTGTGTAGTGCGAGAGTCAATGTAATGGAAAGGGTGACCTCTGATGGTAAGCAGACGGAAGTTCATGGACCGGATTCATGACAAGTAGCCTATTGAAGGATGCAATTATCTAGATTGGTTAAGTATAATATTTAGTTTCTTTACATTTTATTAAATAAGTATTAAATATATACCTCTCTTATTAAATTAATGCTTATGTGTCGGACTGTATATCAGAATGTGATTAATTTACATTTTAACATTTCTTAACAGGCAGCATATGAAATCTACTATAAACAATCAAGATTATTGATGTGATTAGAAAACTGTCATTACACTATCTGCCTCGGGAGATGCTTGAGGTATGAAGAACTGTGAGACGGTGCTCTGATTTCTGTGAGCTCGAGCATTCCGGGAATGTTGCTCTCCTGAAGCATGCTGTCGTATGTCTGACAGACCACTGTACACCACAGAAAACACTCACTGACAAATTGTGCAATTGGCTTGATTTGATACTCATTTCCACTGACACTTTCCAGCCATGTATTTGATTTCTCCCACTCTCGTCGGTACTTTTGCATTCGCTTTCATTTCAACTCTGAAACTTTCAGAGCTGGACCACGGATCAGGAGCTGCCTCCGCCATCGTTTCAAATCGACTCTCTTGCCAGAGCATCTGAACATCTCTGCCAAGAGACCCGCCCTCCCTTTGACCTTGATTGGCCATGGCCTGGCTGAACCTGCTATAATGGCATCGAAAATTACCCAATCAGAGAAAGAATAGCACGAGTCTTAACAGAATGTGGGTGATTTGCATGAACGTTGTACAACTCGAAAATACGGGACAAACACCGTCCCATATTGATTTAAAACGGGACGCGCTATTAAATTCTCAAATACGGGACGATTTTGTATTTTAAGGGACGGGTGGCAACCCTAGTTAAGCCAGTCGGCGTGGTAACCCAGGCACACATAGATAGTAATACATGTGGTTCACATGGCTCTTCAGAGCAGCAGCAGTACATATCTCTTGGCAATAGATCTGGAACCTGCTATAATGGCATCGAAAATTACCCAATCAGAGAAAGAATAGCACGAGTCTTAACAGAATGTGGGTGATTTGCATGAACGTTGTACAACTCGAAAATACGGGACAAACACCGTCCCATATTGATTTAAAACGGGACGCGCTATTAAATTCTCAAATACGGGACGATTTTGTATTTTAAGGGACGGGTGGCAACCCTAGTTAAGCCAGTCGGCGTGGTAACCCAGGCACACATAGATAGTAATACATGTGGTTCACATGGCTCTTCAGAGCAGCAGCAGTACATATCTCTTGGCAATAGTCTGCTTTTTGTGGGGTGTTTTGTTCTTGTTTTGGCTTGTATTGTCCCTTCTATGTCTCCTGCTTTGTGGGGGTTATTTCATGTATGTTATATTTGCAGCAGTAATGTAATATTTCTTACATGCTCACAGCAGCATGTTGTGGATGTATTGGCGGTCAAGTCTCGGTACTTGCTCTGCCGCAGCAGCAGCAGCAGCAGATCTATTCCGCCAAGAGCAAATACATTAACATTGTCATGTACATTACCATGCCAATCCCTTCGAGAGTTGTTATGACAGAACTTTGATTTTTAAGAAATGAAATTAAAAATGAAATTAACTGAAAAAGGCAAAAATAATAATAATAATATATTAACACTATGAGTTTTGCTACATTTCAGTATTCTTTTGTTACATAGTTACTTATTGTTACTAGATGCCACATTGTTAGGGCATCATTAACTGATAAAAAGAAATTAAGAAATGAAATGTTTATTATTTCAACAGGGAAAAAACAAGGACTGTGGAAAAGCTGGAGTCAGTTTAGATCAACATCAGAACAGGAAAATATTGGGAAAAATGCATGAACTATTTCACAAACTCCATATTGAAGACAGACACATTAATAAACTGAGAGCTGCAGATGTTCTTCAGATAACCAAACATTCATTACAGTCCCATGAGTCTTGTGCTGAAGAGGAGCTGATTCAGACTTTCATACAAAAACTACTGATGATGAACTACAGAGCAAGAAATATTAGCGTTGAGGAGATTAATGAACAGGATCACATTCCGCAAAGACACAATGACTCATCTGATGATGAGAGTGATATTTTCAATGAAATGTCTATCTCTAACAAAGGAACAAGCAGATCTGATCTCATCCACCCGATGGATGTTCAGATGGCCGTGTTTCATTGTGCTGATGGTTTCCTGAAGCAGCTGATGGTGACTAAACTGGCCCAGTGTCAGTACGCTCTGCCTCTGCTTGTTCCTGATCCATTCACACGACAGATTGAGTTTCCTCTCTGGACATTCAGACAAATCAAGAAGAGCTGGAAGATGAGAAACACCAAAAATGAGATTATCACTCAAACCCAGCCGATCTACAAGGCAGAAACTCCAATGGTGTGTTTCTTCAGGTTTGGCTCTGTGTCTTCATCCAAGTCTCAGCTGATGAACAGTCTGATCAATGAGAAACACAACACGTTCTTCCACAGGAACTGCCCAGGCAGCAGCAGAACCAGAGAGCTGATGGATGGAGTGGTGGAGATCGCCTGGTTCTGCCCTTCTGGAAAGGATACGGATAAATTCACTGACTGTGTTGCGTTCTGTAATCTACACGGTGATGCAGGAGACCATGAGAAACAGCTGCAGATCCTCACTGAAATGGCCTCAGTCAATGTTGTTCTTCTACCAAAACTAGACAGGAACGACAAACATGCAGCAAATATACAAAAACTGTACAACAACAGAAAAGCACTCATTTGTCTTTTAACTGAAGATGAATCTACTGTAATTCAGACAAAGAAAGGAAAATACAAGATTGGTCTTAAAGACAGAAATCACCCAGATGTCGCTAAAGAACTCAGAAGAGCTATAAATGATTGCATCTCAGAATCATCTTCCACCTTCAGACTTGAAGATGTGTCCAAACACTCAGATATCAGAGTAGATGAGGAAGATGATGGTGACTGCAGGAGAGGAAGAGAAGCAGCACAGCAGATGATGAGTTTACTGGGGAACAAAGATCTGACAGAAATCAAAGAATCATTTCTGCCTCATCAGGGGAAACTGTGGCATCAGTGGAGTCAGAAGAACAAAGAACTGCATCGACTTCAAGCAGATGAGATCGAAATAAGAAAAAAAACTGAAATTAAGAATATCCGTGAACAGCAACATGAATCTGACATCAGTGAGTTTATAAAATTGTTTATTAAAGAAATATGCTCATATGATAAATATGTTATGAAGTTTTTTCTTATTTGGCTCCAAATCTTCCTAGATGAATATACATCAAAGGATATTACTTTTCTTCATCACAAGTATAATGAAAAATGGTCTGTGGTTAAAAAACTGAAAGACAATCATGATAAATCTGAGCAATTCAAAACTGAACAAACCAAGCTTGAGAGAATATCTGACGAACTTCAAGCTGCAGCCTTTGGTTTGGAGCACATCATGAGGGAGATCGGACAAATCTATGAATCATGTGAATCAGTGAAGAAGAACAAGAAAGACCTGAAAGACTTCTCTTCTCTCCCGAGTCTTGCAGCAGAGATGATGATCTCTGGATCTCCACTGGAGCTGATGGATGGAGACGCTGCTCATGTTCCTGTGATCTGGATCTCCGCTGTTCTAGATCAACTCATCCAGAAACTGGGAGACCAGAGAGTCTTTGTGCTATCAGTTTTAGGGATCCAGAGCTCTGGGAAATCCACCATGCTGAACGCCATGTTTGGACTCCAGTTTGCCGTCAGTGCTGGCAGGTGCACCAGAGGAGCTTTCATGCAGCTGGTCAGAGTCTCAGAAGAGATGAAAACACAGATGAACTTTGACTATATTCTGGTTGTTGACACTGAGGGTCTTCATGCTCCAGAACTGGCTGGAAGATCAACAAGACATCATGACAATGAATTGGCAACATTTGTTGTTGGTCTTGCAAATCTGACATTGATCAACATCTTCGGTGAAAACCCATCTGAGATGCAGGACATTCTTCACATTGTTGTTCAGGCCTTCATGAAGATGAAAAAAGCCAGACTGAATCCCAGTTGTATGTTTGTCCATCAGAATATTTCAGATGTCACAACTGGACTGAAAAACATGGAGGGAAGGAGACGATTGCAGGAGAAGTTAGATGAAATTACAAAACTCGCTGCTGAAGAGGAGGTCTGTGATGCAGAACATTTCAGTGATATCATTAGATTTGGTATACAGAAAGATGTGAAGTATATTGCTCAGCTCTGGGAGGGAAACCCACCCATGGCACCACCAAACCCAAACTACTGTGAGAACATTCAAGAGCTAAAGAAAACCCTTGTATTTTTGGCCTCAAAATCTCATGGAATGATGTTTATAGATTTAAAACACCATATTAAAGATCTCTGGGAGGGTTTACTAAATGAACGATTCGTCTTCAGCTTCAGAAATTCTCTGGAGATTTCAGCTTACAAGAAACTGGAGACCGAATACAGCAAGTGGTCCTGGAGTCTTCACAATGCCATGATGGAAATTGAGAATAAACTACACAACAAAATAGAAAATGAAACTATTCATGAGGTTGAGGAAACTGATCTTCAAAGAGAACTGAAGAAGACAAGTGAAGAAGTGGAAAAATCAATGTCAGAGTTCTTTAAGAAAGACCCTGATGTTGCTTTATTGATTCAATGGAAAACATCATTTGAAACCAAAACTAAGGAGCTTCAGGAAAACATTGTGAGAGAAACAAAGAGAAAATTAAATAAGATTCTTCAGCAGCAAGACCTGAAGAAAAAGATTGATGCTCAGAGGACACATCATATAAACACTCTCTATGAAAAGAGCAAAGAACTTGCCTTAAAACTCAAAGACAAAACAGATGAGGAAACACTGAAGAAAGAGTTTGATTTGTTTTGGGAACAGAGTATGAAGAAGATCATCACAGGCACTCAAACTTTAATCAATAACATTGACATAATGAGAGACATGAAAGAGATCCCAAGTGACATCTATGGAAGTGCTCCTGTAGGTCAGAAGAACAGAGAGTACAACAACATTTCCACTGTGCAAAGTTATTCTGAATATGTTACTGAATACTATAGTATTTTCCAGAAATACTGTCATGGAGCAACTTCAGCTGCTATATTTGGTGAGATCATCTGTCAGAAACTTAAAGATCCCATTGAGCAGAGTGTCTACAAGAAGACTGCTAGAGATCTGACAGAAGAAATTAAATCAAACTGTGAATCGCTGAATGGAAACAGATCAAATCTGGAGAAACACATCCTGAAGACACTGGCGGAAGAGGAGGATTTTAACAAATACATGAACTACATTGATGAAACTCTTGAAGTGATCTCTGGGATTATCAGAAATGTTGTCAGTCGGTACATCACTGATCAGTTCAGTGTCAGTGTTTTACCCAAGATGGAGGAGAACATTAAACTCCTGCAGCAGAAGATCATGAAAGCAGCTCATGAATCTACTGAACATGTTCAAGTGAACAGAGGAGATGCTGGTTTGTGGTTGAAGAGTTTCACACAGCAGCTCTCAGATGAGCTGATCTTCTCTGAAAAAGACCTCAGTGGAGTCAAACATGATGATGTTGATGATTTCAACCTCCTAGAAGATGTAATAAGACAAGAACTTACTGATATAATGTCTGACATCAGCAGTAGATTCAACACAGAGACATTTCCAGTAAAGCTGGACTATAAATTCAGACCAGATGAGCTTCTGATTGATCACCTCTGTCAGTGCTGTTGGGTTCAGTGTCCGTTCTGTAAAGCCACCTGCACCAACACCATAAAAAACCATGATGGAGATCACAGTGTTCATTTCCATCGTACTATTGGACTGACAGAGATATATTACAGAAATACATCCAACTTGTCTACTTATATCTGCACATCAGCAGTGGCAAACAGTAATCTATATTTTTTCCCCATTGACTCGGATGATAAAATCCCCTGGAGAGAATACAGATCAGCAGGAGGGAAATATAAAGACTGGAGCATCACCCCTGACCTCTCTGAACTGCCCTACTGGAAGTGGTTTGTGTGCAGATTCCAGAAAGATCTGGAAAAATACTACAATAAAACATTTGAGGGGCAGGGTAAGATCCCAGAAGAATGGAGAAAATATTCAAAACAAGATGCTATTGAGAGTCTTGATAAATACATTTAACTGAAAATTGGAACAAGTAATTTTCAGGTCTTTTATTGACAATAGGAAATTATGGAGTTTGTGTTTTGGAGAATATATTCATATTTTGGTAGGCCAAAACAAATTTTAATTTAACTTAAACGCGGGACCGTTTGAAAGCAAAGTTAGTGTTCCCGCTCTGTCTGAAGATTGTTTAAATGTATACCATCCTTGAAACCAGGACATTTGTTTCTCTGTCTGCTGATTGTGGACACTTCTGCCATGGATAGTCCTTCCTCTTTTTGATCCACGGTGAGAGTTCATGAACAGGCACACATAATAGTTTTCTCCTCCGTGGTCACATCTGACTGGAGATGGCACCTTATACCTTACAGTGGCTAAAGCCCAAAACACACTTCACGATTTTAGCAATCCTTATAAGATCATTGCATGTCACACATGGATCTAATAAACTTGGCCACGACATGTGTAGACATAGATGATGATGACACCTATTGACTCGTATAATACAACGCACATTACTATAAAAGAAAAAAAACATCTTCAGAATGCGCTAGTGATAAACAAAAAGAGCATGATAAATCACACTTTAGCAGTTTTTTTTTGTGTGCTGAAAAAAAAGTGGAAGCAGCGAAAGAGGAAAGGATAAGAGCTTAAGGTTTTATGTTCAGTTTTATGTTTTAGCACAATGTGATGTTGATTTCACTTTCACGCATTTTTATTGGTTGGTCAGTAAATGTGGATCGTAGCAGCAAACACACTGTGCAATGATCATTTTGTATCTTAGGCTATCTTTGGTCACAAGACTGTGACAACGGCCGTCTTTGAACCTTTCTCACTGAACGACACAGAACCACCAATTAGGAGCCACGATCACAGAAATCACCACTGTAGCATCTGCTTAGGATTATTGATGATCGTTTATACTCTGTCTTAGAGACCCTTTTAGCCTTTTGACATTTCATTCTACATTTATATGGGTGCTAAATTGCCAATGCTCATTAGGATGTGGTTAATTGATGTGAAATACTGCCATTCTTTTGCTTTTCTCTCTCTCTTCCTTACTTTCCTTTATTCTGTATATATGTGTTTTGCTTAATTTAGTTGTATGTTAGCTATAGTTTCATTTATTAAATCCCTTATATTCGCAATTGATTGTCTCTGTGTGCTGCTCATAATTCGGAGTCACTGAATGTTGATCATTGCTACATGCTAACTTACTGTTAGTACTGCATAAAGAAGGAAAGCTATTGTTCCTTGGCAAGGAAAATAATCTTTTCTAGAATTAATTATATTGTCTGTTTGGTGGATGGACAGATCAATTAATTGTACTATTGATTCCGCTACAGTTAATTCTAAGATCTAATCTAAATATTTATTTTTAATTATAACCAGTTATAATTAATTATAAATATTTCCCTTTTTGAGCTAATTTTCTACACCATGATCGTTTCACGATGCCAATCTTTTGGCTGGGACAGCCGAAAATAGTACAGTGTGTTTAGGGCTTTAAACAAACTGTTCAAACACTGTGCTGCTTCTGTTGTTGTCTGAAGCCTACTAAAACACAACCAGTCTGCTAAAGCTATGGATTTCGCCATGGATCACTATTCTCCACCTAAAAAATAAAGCAAAATGCTTTTACTAGTCTTTTACATTTACATTACATTTACATTTAGTCATTTAGCAGATGCTTTTATCTAAAGCGACTTACAAATGAGGACAATTGAAGCAATCAAAATCAACAAAACAGCAATGACATACAAGTGCTATAACAAGTCTCGGTTAGCTTAACGCAGTACACATAGAAAGGTTATTTTTTTAATTAAATAATAAAAATAAAACGGATAGAATAGAAAAAGAATAGAGCAAGCTAGTGTTAGAGGCCTTTTTTTTGCGTTTTGTTAATTGTATATGTAACAACGTTCGTAGGTCGGGAAAAAGGAGGCGGAAACCAGCGAACATTCAAACAAAACTTTAATAAAATAAACAAACACAAAATGAAAGTAAAGCGGCAGCCCCTCGCAGACGACTGCCGCACACAAAACACAAAATAAAATCCAGGCCTGGTCCTCTCTCGTCCATCACTGTCGTCACTCCTCCTTTTATCCTTTCCGGAGCTCCTCCGTGGGACTCGAGACCGGTGAGTGGCGCAGGTGTCGTGCATTAGCATTTACTCCACTGGCCTCGCTCCGTTCCCACGGCTCTCGGCCCCGCCCCTCTCGTCACATACCCCCATCGTCCCTCGCAGGCAGGGGGGTACCCACGAGACTGTGCACTACTCCCCCCTCCGGGGAAGCCGATCACGGCAGCGGCGGCGTACGTGGGGGTAAGGATAGACAGACGAGGTGAGAGAATAGGAGACGGAAGGATGAGGAGAGGGGAGAGAGGGAGAAAAAAAAAATCTTGTTCAGGTTCCCTGACACACTGCCGCTCGGCCCTCCACCAGCTGGGTAAACTCTTCTGCAATGCCTGGCGGCGGCACTGGATAGCCCTCGGTGGACAGCCCGACACTCCTCCGCCGCCTGGTGGATGGCGATGGCTCCTCCGGCCCCCGGCAACTCACTCCAACCCACCACCTCGAGCGTCCACGGCAGCAGACTGCTCCGCCATGCTCGATGGCACCGCGGATTCACGACAGCGGCGAGGGACCCTGTTCCCTGCTCCTCCCCATCATGGCGGATGGCAGCAGGCTCTCACTCCCCCGGCAACTCACTCCAACCCACCACCTCGAGCGTCCACGGCAGCAGACTGCTCCGCCATGCTCGATGGCACCGCGGATTCACCACAGCGGCGAGGGATCTCTGGCAGCGTGTCCCTCCTTCCTCCCGGGTTTTGGCACCAATGTAACAACGTTCGTAGGTCGGGAAGAAGGAGGTGGGAACCGGCGAACATTAAACAAACCCAAAATGAAAGTAAAGGTTTGTTTGATTTTATTAAAGCGGCAGCCCCTCGCGGACGACTGCCGCACACAAAACACAAAATAAAATCCAGGCCTGGTCCTCTCTCGTCCAACAATGTCGTCACTCCTCCTTTTATCCTTCCGGAGCTCCTCCGTGGGACTCGAGACCGGTGAGTGGCGTGGGTGTCGCACATTAGCATTTACTCCACCGGCCTCGCTCCGTTCCCACGGCTCTTGGCCCCGCCCCTCTCATCACAGTATAAAAAAGAAAAAAAAAAAACGAATAGATAGAATACAAAAAGAATAGAGAAGCTAGTGCTAGTTTTTTTTTAAGAAAACAAGCATTTAGTAAATGAATAGAGTGCAAGTCTAAAAGGGGCACGGTTTTTTTTAAAGAATAGAATTAGAATAGAGTGCTAGAGTTAGAGGGTCAAATAAAGATGGAAGAGATGTGTTTTTAGCCAATTCTTGAAAATGTCTAAGGACTCAGCTGCTCGGATTGAGCTGGGCAGGTCATTCCAGCAGGAGGGAACATTTAACCTCTGGCAAATTCATTTGAATGATTATGATTTGGAAAGGCACACACCTCTCAATATAAGGTCTGAGAGCTGAAATGCATATCAGAGCAATAACTAAGTCCTGAGGTCAAAATAACTGCCTGTAGAGCTCAGAAACAGGACTGTCAAGCCACACATCTGGGGAAGAGTTCAGGAAAAAAATCCTGCTGCATTGAAGGCTCACAGAAGCATGTAGTCTCTGTTGCCTTTAATGGAAGAAATTTGGAACAACTGGGACTCATCCTAGAGCCAGCCTTTATGTCTTTCTTTCTTTAATCATACAAAAAAGTAGGGAAATACACTCAATTCTTAAAGATAACACAATAAAGTTAAAAGAAAACTTGTTTCCATTGTGGTCCTTTGTGTTAAGCACAAACTCCACTCCTAGTAGCAGGTACACTTGCTATGCATTATAAATACAAAGATTACAGTAAAATTCCACATGTACAAAAATGTAACTTCAGGACAAACTGAGCAATTCATAAAGAAGGGCTTTGGTTAGACTGGTGACCAAAGAGCTGATTTTCACTCTAGTTGAGATCCATGATCAGATGGGAGAAACTTACAGAAGGACAAACATCACTGCACCACTTTACTGATCTGGGCTTTATGCCGGTGTGGGTAAACTCAACACACATGGAATTTGCAACAAAGATCCTAAAGGACTCTGAGAAAAGGGATTCTCTGGTCTCATGAACCTCAATTCCAAGCATCATGTTTGAAGGTCTGTGTGGGTCCTAACGCCCCAGTATAGTAACGGGGAAACTATACTGTTAAAAAGCACCGTCCTTCGGATGAGACATTACACCGAGGTCCTGACTCTCTGTGGTCATTAAAAGTCCCAGGATGTCTTATGAAAAGAGTAGAGATGTGACCTCGGCATCCTGGCCAAATTCGCCCATTGGCCTCTGACCATTATGGCCTCCTAACAATCCCCATATCTACTGATTGGTTTCATCACTTTATCTCCTCTCCACCAATAAGCTGGTGTGTGGTGGGCGTTCTGGCGCACAATATGGCTGCCATCGCATCATCCAGGTGGATGCTGCACACTGGTGGTGGACGAGGAGATGCCCCCTCACAATGTAGAGTGCTTAGAAAAGCAAAAAAGCGCTATAAAAATGTAATGAATTAAGGAAACCAGGCACTGCTCATCACAGGCAGAGTACCATCCCAAAAGTAAAGTGTGCTGGTAGCAGCCTCATGCTGTGGGGCTGTTTTTCAGTGGCAGGGACTGAAGACCTTGTCAGAGTAGAAGGAAAGCTCAACACGGCCAAATATTGAGATGAAATGTAAACCCTTCTGAAAACCCAGTCCAGAGCATCCAGAACCTCAGACTGGGCAGAAGGTTAATCTTCCAACAGGACAATGACCCTAAGCACACAGCAAGAGTGTCTTATAGACAACTGTGTGAATGTCCTTGAGTGGCCCAGCCACAGCCTGGGCTTGAACCCAATCAAATATTTCTGGAGAAACCTGAAAATGTGCATCTGCCCCCATCCAACCTGATAAAAGAAGAATGGCATGTAAGAATGGCATAACCTCAGACACTTAGATGTGTGTGTATTGTCTGTCTCAGAAGATCAGTTTCCACATCTCATTGAGAGAAAATGCGGGAAAACGTCTCTCACATATGCATTGGTTCCTCCTCATCCCATTCCTTCCCTTCACTCAGCTCACTCAGAATGGTCAGTAGTAGAATATACTGTTCTACATGAATGCAAGTGATATTCACAGTCATGTTTGGGGTCATTTGAATTGTCTCAGGGCGACTGGTACAATGGTCTCAATTTTACAAGAAGTAGACTAAAAGGTAATACAGATCCTAAGAGTTAAGAGATATTTTGCTCACTGTAGAGGGTGTGCCATTTCCCAGTGTTTTTCATGCAAAATGCCTTTTGTCTCAAGAGGTGATCCAATTGTTAGTTCCTGTCTCCATCTCGGGGGATGTTTGTCTTGGTCTGAAGTACTTAAGGAAATGTCCCCAGGATCGGGGCGATTCTGTAGCCAGAAAGCCCATAGCGTGGTGTGTGTTTCTTCACTTCATACTATGTATTTTCTAAGGTCAGGTATGCATATTTTACTTTTAGATTAATCTTTGAGAATTTGATGTTTTGTATTGATATGATTTGATATTTTTGAATTGGATATGTAACTGGCATAATACATATTTACCTGACTTATAATAAATTGTTACATTTGATTTTATTCTGTTTTACTCTGTAATTATTGACTCTAGTAGATTATGTTGTATCCTTGTTCGCGACATGAGAACCTGAATGAACGAGTGAATATAAAATAAAGAGTTAACTAGAATAATCAAATGTCAGAAGAATACTAATTAGAAACAGACATACAACCAATTTGCATTTCTACCTAAATTCGAGGTCATAATAAAATGGAGTCAGATTTGAGTTGAACCTAAACTTAATAACTTTGCGCGCTGAAAAGACCGAACACGCAGGAAACTTTCATCCACAACTGGATGCCTTCCTTGGGTATACTGTAACAAGGACACATTAAAATAAAGTGCAACGGAAAAAAACATGAAACCTATTAGAAATCGGAACAATTCCATATATTGACATATTAATTTATCCCATATATTTTATATGTGGATAAATGTGTAGTACATATTTTTTTACCCACTTACTACATGGTTCCTTGTCACAAAACTAAATAAACACAAAATACTGATTTGAGTTGAAATATTTGAACACAAAGCTTACATGAAGAAAGCAGTTGCTAGCAACTGGCAAGTTCAAACTAGATGGACATTAAGAGATATGCTACAGTCATACTACTCAGTGTTTCCCATACATAGATTTATTTGTGGCAGACCGCCACATTATCAAAACTGACTGCCACAAATAGATTTTCCAAAATGCTTTGTTAAATAAACATGAGCACTGCACGTTTAAAAATCAAAAACTCATTGTGGGTGTTTTTATATCACTGTATTTCTGTAAGAAACCAACTGTCTTCAGAAAATTTCCGATGTCATTATTATTTCATCTTGCATTTGTGAGTGGAGCACTGCTTTGTGTACAGCCGTTACTGGGGAAACCTCTATTTCTCTAACTCTAAAAGCTCCTCCTGCTGGCAGAGAATGAATTTGCATATTGTTAATAAAGAATAACAATTTGGTCCCTCTGTAATTCTCTTTGCCACCTTGAAGAATTCTCAGTTACTTAAAGTGTAGATAGACGGCCGGGAAGT
This sequence comes from Sinocyclocheilus grahami, assembly GCF_001515645.1. Taxonomy (NCBI): domain Eukaryota; kingdom Metazoa; phylum Chordata; class Actinopteri; order Cypriniformes; family Cyprinidae; genus Sinocyclocheilus; species Sinocyclocheilus grahami. The sequence goes on along the minus strand of NW_015506658.1, from coordinate 343,846 downwards.
AAGAAAACACACAGTCAAATGTATCCTCAATACTTCAATTTATTCATAGAAATACAGATATTATATAGGCATATGTCGAGGGGAGTTTCATCCTCTTAACCAATGAGGATATGAATAACATACACATAGGATCTTTGGCCAAGAACATGTGTTTATATAAAATAGCCACATGTACAGAAAAACATGGACATATTAGGAACAGACTTTTGCGAAGAATGCTGAACTGTCTTCAGAGTTTCATCACAAACTCCTTTACCCTTGTAGTCCAAACATTCATGTCTTTATTGGGGCCTTTAAATCAAGAGAAGCTAATGTATACATTTAAGCATGCATACCTTGCATATAAGTAAGACATATTTAAAACATAATATCAAGAGAGAGAGATGGATACAGAAGGAGGGATTCAGAGAGAATGCGTTGTATATAGAAGAGTGAGAGAGAGGGAGAAAAAGGAGTGGTGAGGCATCTCTGGAACATTCTCTTAACAAGACAGAGAGTGTTTTCTAACACATATATATATATATATATATATATATATATACACACACACACTACTGTTCAAAAGTTTGGGATCAGAACGATTTTTTTTATGTTTTTTAAAGGAGTTTCTTATGCTCATAAAGGCTGCATATATTTATTCTTAATATATATATAATATATAAATCTAATTTATTCCTGTGATGGAAAGCTGAATTTTCAGCATCATTACTCCAGTCTTCAGTGTCACACAGAAATTCAGAAATCATTCTAATATGCTGATTTATTATCAGTGCTGGAAACTGTTGTGCTGCTTAATATTTTTTTGGATAATTTTTTTCAGGATTATTTGATGAATAAAAAGTTAAAAAGAAGAGCATTTATTTAAAATAGAAATCTCTTCTAACAATATACACTACAGTTCAAAAGTTTGGGGTCTGAAAGAAATTAAAACTTTTATCCAGCAAGGATGTGTTAAATTGATAAGAAATTATAGAAAATATTTATATTTTGAATACATGCTGTTCTTTTTGTAACTTCTTATTCATCAAAGAATCCTGAAAAAAGTCTTGCAGTTTCCAAAAAAAAATTAGGCAGCACAACTGTTGCCAACATTGATAATTCTAATAAGAAATCAGCATATTGTAACACCCCTGTGGACTGTGTTGGTTTAGCCCGTATAATCATTAGTTAATTACCCTCCTTGTGTTCACCTGTCTGCCCCTCGTTATCTGCCCTATAAGTTCTGTCTCTTGTATTGTCGGTTATTGTGAATGTTAAATCTGCCTTGTTGTCTTTACGTTAAATATCCTTATTTGAATCCTCGTCATCCTGCCTGCCTCCACACACCGTGACACATATCTGAATGATTTCTGAAGGATCATGTGACACTTTAGACTGGACTAATGATGCTGATGGAAATTCAGCTTTGCATCACAGAAATAAATAATATTTTAAAGTATATTAAAATAGAAACTATTATTTTATATTGTAAAAACATTATTTTAAAAAACATTAAAAAATCATACTGATCCCAAACTTTTGAACAGTAGTGTATGTAT
>NW_015506658.1:330840-342183 GCF_001515645.1 Sinocyclocheilus grahami | reverse complement strand
ATATATATATATATATATATATATATATACTCACACACACACACAGGGTTTGAATTTAACTTTTTAGCTCACCAGCCAATTTAGCTACTACATTTTTAAGTTACCAGCCATTCATAACTTCTACTAGCTCAAAAAAGTAAATAAAAAAACTGAAATAAATCAACAGCTTGTGACTGTCCTAGGGGTGTGCGATATTAACAAAAAAAATTTATATATCTGGAATTTTAGTGATAACAATAATTAGACAATATTTTGTGTGTTATTGTGCTGATATCTTACCGAGGACAGCTAACTTCTAAATTTTTGATATTCTTCATATTCTGTGTGGTGGTCAGTTCACAGCAGAGATAGAAATGTATCTTTTTCAATAAGTTTAAATAGATTTGCTGCTTTTTGGGCATTTTTACCTTTATAAAGCCTTTTTAGTGTGCATCATCTTTTGAGTCAAATTCTTACATTTATTCAGTCAATTAGAATAATAAGACATTTGGGCTGTTACCAGGCCAAAAAAAAAAATTCAGTATTAACAAAATTCATCTTTGCAATGCAGAAGAAACACAGAAGCTGCATCTGAAGTGGCTCTAGATGTATTTACACAGTTTAATGCAGAGGGACATGAAATGCTTTAACCTGAAGTTACAAATGCATAAATAATGTTTTGATATTTTGAACATAAAATGTTGAATACTGATATTTTAAATTATTTAAAAAAATGAGAGGATACTTGAAATGTGAAATTAAAACGCCTTTAGATTGTTGACACCGTCATGTTGTTTAGAGACGCAAAACAGTGCTGTGGCTGTTTGGAATGGTTTTGTTGGTGAAATAGAGCAAAAACAGGCAATATGGTGTCTAAAACGTAAGGCTTTTAATATGAACTTTTTTAAACTATATAAAACCAATATCACATTTGTAATCATGCATTTTATTTGTATTTCTCATGCTGAGAAATAAGGGATAACTTGTCCTACTATAATTAATGGACGGATATGGGGGAAGCTCTCTGGCGAGTTCATAGCTGTCTTATACAGAGTTAAATGACAATTTTAAAATTTTAGAAAAAGTTGTGTCTGCTCAATTGTGCTCCTTCCTGCAAAAAAATTATCTCTATGAAGAATTTCAGTCAGGTTTCAGGCCCCACCATAGCACAGAAACTGCACTTGTTAAAATTACAAATGACTTGCTTCTTGCGTCAGACCAAGGCTGTATCTCATTGCTAGTTTTACTTGATCTTAGTACTGCGTTCGACACGTATAGATCTTGACATACTCATAGATCGATTACAAAACTATACAGGTATTCAAGGGCAGGCTTTAAGATGGTTTAGATCCTACCTGTCCCGATCGCTACCACCTTGTTCATTTAAATGGGGAGTCATCTCAATTATCACCAGTAAAATATGGAGTGCCACAAGGATCTGTCCTAGGTCCTCTGCTATTTTCGATATACATGTTGCCCCTTGGTAATATTATTAGAAAATACGGGATTAGTTTCCACTGTTATGCCGATGATACTCAACTATATATCTCAACAAGACCAGATGAAACTTCTAAATTATCTAAGCTAACAGAGTGTGTTATAAATGTAAAAGATTGGATGACCAATAATTTTCTCCTATTAAATTTGGATAAGACATAATTTACTTATTGGACCAAAAGACAGTACACCGAATCTCGTGGATTACAATTTGAAGTTTGCTAAAACACAAAGAAAGAACTTTTGGATTTTTAATGAAATTGTCTGTGGGTGGAGTTTAAACTCAATTAGTTTGTGTTTATCTGCATTTTACACCAGCTGAACGCAACTCGTTCAATAAGAATTTTGAGTTGGAACTATGTGTTTTATGACAATTGCTGCCTTTCCTGTCAACCTTCATTTATTATGTTTTCATATAATGAGATGATTTTGAAATAAGTGACTACATAAAAACCATGAAAAAAAATGATTAGCATATTTCAATATCATTAAACACATCAATAACCACATATGAAAGCTATTAATCAAACTGACCTGAGCATTATGAATACCAAGTCATTAGCTCACTCCTTCAATGAAGGGTGAAGAGTTCATCCTACTCAAAAATAAACAACAACAAAAAATTATATATATATATAAGCACAATCATACTCAAACTGTAGGTTTACATTACCATTTGTATAGCTAGCATATGCATAACAGAGAGATCTGTTAACATTCTCATTCATCTCAATGGCAGTTTCTTCGTTGTTGCATGCAGCCCTGGGAAGGCGACCTGGAAGTTGCAGTTTTTGCATGATTTACATATGAAATAGTTATGTTTTCCTGTGATATCGGGTTATACATACCATGTAACTGATGAGTTGAATCAGAACTGATCAAAACTAACTGGTGAAGCTAGTCCAGCCAGACCTCGACTCGGCCTGACCAATGTTTGATTGATATATTCAGGTTGAATCTTTCAATCCACTTACACTTTTTCATCACCTTGAACTCTTGAACTCATGAACTCATTTTCTCGTAGTAGGCTCATAGCACCCAAGGAAAAGTCAGGGAAAATGACACAAGAGACACATAACCAAATGAGAGCTGACAGTTAAGATTGTTTATGTGAAAGGGTTGTATCTCAAGAATTAGGAAGAAGAGAGTGTTAAGTTACCTTGAGAGTTTTGTGGAAACACATGGTGGTGACATTGACTAGATGAGCCCCAGATACAGATCCCCTGTAAAGACCTTGTCTCAGACGACCACCGGGACAAGACCACAGGAACCAGATGAGTCCTCTGCACAATGTGACTTTGCTGCAGCCTGAAATTAAATTGCTGGTTTTGTCTGGCCAGAGGAGAACTGGCCCCCCGACTGAGCCTGGTTTCTCCCAAGGTTTTTTCTCCATTCTGTCACCGATGGAGTTTTGGTTCCTTGCCGCTGTCGCCTCTGGCTTGCTTAGTTGGGGACACTTCATTTCCAGTGATATCGTTGACATGATTGCAAAAATACTATTTAAACTGAACTGAGCTGGACGATGACATCACTGAATTCAATGATGAACTGTCTTTAACTGAAAAATTAGTGTTTACTATTGTCATTTTGCATTATTGACACACTATTTTCCTAATTAATGCTGTTCAGTTGCTTTGACACAATCTGTATTGTTAAAAGCACTATATAAATAAAGGTGACTTGACTTGACTTAACCACTAGAGGAAGTAAGCATTGTAGGCTGGCATGGTGATGCGTGTTGTTTACCTTAGAAACTCACAGCTATTTTGTATCTCCTATATGTATTAACAAGGACTACTACTATTATATGCATGTGAGAGATCAAACAAAGCAACTGGGGTAGCAAAGGAAAACCAACCCAAACCAGGGCCAACTCTTGCAGGACTTCTTTTTAGTTTCTTTTTAAAATAATCAAGAATGCTGGATTTAACTGGTGCTGTTGTGCACAAAATGCTGAAACACATTGGACATGATTGATACAGAACTACTGGCTTTTATTGACATGTGGCTTGAGCTATCTGAATTAGAAACACTTCTGGGCTGAAAAGCATGGACATATGGACAAACAGAATTGTCGATATTATGCTACCCCAGGCCCAGATGATATAAGAATGATCAAAAATTCAGCAAATTCACTAGGAATGTGACTTTTGAAAGCAAGTATTTCTGACAACTGAGTTAGTTAGTTTGTTGGTAGGCAAGCGGCACCTAAGCTACTGCTGCCTGTCCACATCTCTAGGAGTTTCCTTGTGACTTACTTTCCTTACTTCAGCTGACTGTCATCCACTGAAGCAGTTCCGGCAGATGACGTAAGACGCACGGCGTTGCGTGATTAGTGACGAATGCAGAGAGAGAACAAAACAAAACGCAGGTCACGAATTAGAAGTACAAAAACCGAAGATTTGAAAAGAAAAATGTTGGAGGATTTCGATATAAACCAAGAGGAGACTGGTTTTCCTTTGCTAAAGTAAGGAAACTTTACTTCCTTTGCTCCTATTAAACAAACTCGCGAGACTAGCATACCTCAGAGGCGCGCGCGCTGCGCATACATCATACACCTTCCGCTGGAATGGATCCGCGTATGATAGATAACGGAAGTGAGAGAAAAATGTTTATTACATTTGAAATATGGATATTTTTCTTACAAAAACTCATGGATTCTCTACAGGGGGCCTTTATTCATCCCCCGGACCATCTGCAACACGTTTTAATATGAATGTGCACGCTTTATTTGACGACTTGTGGACTGTTCAACTGCAACACCCGCTGACTGCAATTAAACACCTTGAAAGATCAAAGACAATTTTTAATATAACTCCGACTGGATTCATCTGAAAGAAGAAAGTCATATACACCTAGGATGCTTCGAGGGTAAGTAAAACACAAGCTATTTTTCATTTTTGGGTGAACTAACCCTTTAATAGCTTGTATACCACCACCATGTGGGATGTTAGTATACAGCAATTCCACATCTAGTGTCGCAAGTAATACATTATTGACTGTAGTGTTTTAGTCATATCCATAGAGTCCTGCACAAAAGAAGGAAGACTTTGAACATAAGGTTTAAGAAATGAGTCAATAAACACCAATTGAATAATCAACTTTTAAAAATTCAAATTAATTTCTCTAAATAGCACCTCTGAAAAAAGTTTGACCTTTCACCAAACAACCCAGCAAACAGGGGACGTCCCCCGGACATTCCGAACGTCCGTTTAGGTCCGCAGTACGTCCGCTTTGTAAGTTTTGACGTTTTGAGGACGTCCGGTTTTGGGCGGCTTTGTAACGTTCGCTGGCGGACGTTCGGAGGACATTCGTTGAAGCCAATTTGCGAAGGTCCCTGTTTCGTCCCTCATCTGCCATTTCCATTACAACACTTGAAAAATCCAGTCGCCCATGCGTGCGCTTTTATCATCAGACCTGACCAGTTTCGGGGAGTAATTTAATTACAAAATAAATGTAACCGTAATCTGTTACAGTTACTGAGAAAAAAATGTGTAATTAAATTACAGTTACTTATGAAAATTTTAATGATTACAAAGGGAGTTACATCTGAATATTTTCACACATATACATATTTAAAATATGAGACACCAATGTTTCAGGAGTTGAGGACACAGAATAGAACACATGCTTATTTGATAACTGTTTTATTTCCTATTTTGGTTTATGTATATGATTTAAAAATATATATAATTACGATGAACTTTTTTTTTTCAAGGCATTGTTAGATGCCAGTGTTTCCTGTCATAGCTATGCAAAGATTTGATTTCAAAAACAGTATCATAGCTATTAAACTATATCTTATTATTTTAAATATGTATTTAACCTCAAAAATACATTTAAAGTAAAAAGAGCTGCTAAAGTCAGATTTTGAGGTGGGTGTGCTTTACAATTAAATTATCATAGGCCTAATCTTAATTCAAGTGAAGGATTCTGAAAGTCTGACAGTAATCAGTGTTGAGTACCACTGTAACGTTAACCCTGCCTGCTTTAAATGTTTCAAAATAATTAAAAATGGAAAACAATAGAAATTTAGAAAAGTAATCAAAAAGTAATCAAGTGAAATTAGTTACATTACTTTAATAAAGTAACTGAAACAGTTACATTACATATTACATTTTAAATAGGGTAACTTGTAATCTGTAACCTATTACAACAAGTAACCTTCCCAACACTGGACCTGACACCTTGCAACTCCGACAAAGAGAGTTGACTAAATTTAAACTAAAATATAAACCCATATTAACACCTTGAAAGATCAAAGACAATTTTTAATATAACTCCGACTGGATTCATCTGAAAGAAGAAAGTCATATACACCTAGGATGCTTCGAGGGTAAGTAAAACACAAGCTATTTTTCATTTTTGGGTGAACTAACCCTTTAATAGCTTGTATACCACCACCATGTGGGATGTTAGTATACAGCAATTCCACATCTAGTGTCGCAAGTAATACATTATTGACTGTAGTGTTTTAGTCATATCCATAGAGTCCTGCACAAAAGAAGGAAGACTTTGAACATAAGGTTTAAGAAATGAGTCAATAAACACCAATTGAATAATCAACTTTTAAAAATTCAAATTAATTTCTCTAAATAGCACCTCTGAAAAAAGTTTGACCTTTCACCAAACAACCCAGCAAACAGGGGACGTCCCCCGGACATTCCGAACGTCCGTTTAGGTCCGCAGTACGTCCGCTTTGTAAGTTTTGACGTTTTGAGGACGTCCGGTTTTGGGCGGCTTTGTAACGTTCGCTGGCGGACGTTCGGAGGACATTCGTTGAAGCCAATTTGCGAAGGTCCCTGTTTCGTCCCTCATCTGCCATTTCCATTACAACACTTGAAAAATCCAGTCGCCCATGCGTGCGCTTTTATCATCAGACCTGACCAGTTTCGGGGAGTAATTTAATTACAAAATAAATGTAACCGTAATCTGTTACAGTTACTGAGAAAAAAATGTGTAATTAAATTACAGTTACTTATGAAAATTTTAATGATTACAAAGGGAGTTACATCTGAATATTTTCACACATATACATATTTAAAATATGAGACACCAATGTTTCAGGAGTTGAGGACACAGAATAGAACACATGCTTATTTGATAACTGTTTTATTTCCTATTTTGGTTTATGTATATGATTTAAAAATATATATAATTACGATGAACTTTTTTTTTTCAAGGCATTGTTAGATGCCAGTGTTTCCTGTCATAGCTATGCAAAGATTTGATTTCAAAAACAGTATCATAGCTATTAAACTATATCTTATTATTTTAAATATGTATTTAACCTCAAAAATACATTTAAAGTAAAAAGAGCTGCTAAAGTCAGATTTTGAGGTGGGTGTGCTTTACAATTAAATTATCATAGGCCTAATCTTAATTCAAGTGAAGGATTCTGAAAGTCTGACAGTAATCAGTGTTGAGTACCACTGTAACGTTAACCCTGCCTGCTTTAAATGTTTCAAAATAATTAAAAATTGAAAACAATAGAAATTTAGAAAAGTAATCAAAAAGTAATCAAGTGAAATCAGTTACATTACTTTAATAAAGTAACTGAAACAGTTACATTACATATTACATTTTAAATAGGGTAACTTGTAATCTGTAACCTATTACAACAAGTAACCTTCCCAACACTGGACCTGACACCTTGCAACTCCGACAAAGAGAGTTGACTAAATTTAAACTAAAATATAAACCCATATTGGATTTTAAAGGGTATCAGTCCTTAAAACAAAATCCCTTTCTTAACTGTAAGAATAGAATGCAAAATGCAAAAGAATGCAAAATGTTTTGCAGATTTATATTATTATTATTTTTTACTATTATTATTTTTTAAGTATAATATATTTGAATACATTGTAAAATGAAGTTAATGTTAAATTAATCATTTTCATTTTTGGAAAAAGAAAATAGGAGTAACTTCTGTAATTAAAAATGTCATCAAATCAGGAGTCTGTTTTCAGCATTTAAACATCAAAATCATGATACCCTTCAATAATATAATTGAACATATAGGCTACAATTAGGTTTATGCACTCCCCATGCATGAAGAAAATAAGGTTGCATCCCAGGAGCTCTACAAGAATGTTATAGAGTGATGAATGCAGCCAAGGAAAACATGAAGAAAATAAGGTTGCATCCCAGGAGCTCTACAAGAATGTTATAGAGTGATGAATGCAGCCAAGGAAAACATGAAGAAAATAAGGTTGCATCCCAGGAGCTCTACAAGAATGTTATAGAGTGATGAATGCAGCCAAGGAAAACATGAAGAAAATAAAGTGGAAAATAACACAGGTAAGACAAATAAATTAATTATTTCCATTTACATATTAAACTGTTGGTAAGCCGACACGAAAAGTTATTTAGGAAAATTATTATTTTAGTTATTGCATTTAAGACTGCTATACCACGTGCAGCTAAAAAAAAAAAATCCCAATGTGGCTATGAGCAAGCGTCGCTCAAATGAGCACATGATCGAATGACATCACTTTAGGGCATGCAGCATGTATCTATGGCAACGCTCAGCTGCGAAGTGACAGTAAATAAAGTCCTCTGTGTTCCTCAGACACGGCCTTGAGTTTTCGCTTTCGTTGGTCGAAAAGGTATTTATACTTTTATATTTGTAGACATATAGCTACATTAACCACTGTGTATCTCGTAATGCTTACATTTTATGAAACGTTTACCTTTTTAAACGTTTGCTGAAGTTGTCCCGTACGGCTGCTGACGTTAGCCTATGTGAACACTTCCGAAGCTAACGTTAGCATGTAAAGCTGATATGATTAAACGTATATAATATTGACAGATATTGAACTTAAATATTGAATTTCCATGTGGTAAAAATACACAGATACGCTTATATGCGGCAAAAAGGCCTATGTGCGCAAAATTTCGGACCGCTTGGTCTAAATCCAAATGTGTTCATTTTGTTGTTTTAGGTTAGAAGACAATGGGAAGAATTGGCATCGGACTAACCACAGCTGACAACCAGAGACGCACACACACACACGGAAAGAGCACCGCAACTTTACAATTGTTCAATTAAGATAAACGTAATTTGCTCCATACAATGTGTCTGTTGTCTTTGATTAGCCTAAAAGTACAATAAAATGACATTCAGAGGACTTGAAACGAAAGTCCCCTAAACGTCCCGAATGGCCGCTGCACGTCCTGTGAACGTCCGCTCGACGTCAAGGGGACCCGACACGCTGACGTCCGGGGGACGTTCGCAGAGGCCATTTAGGGGACGTCCTGGGGACCTTTTTTTGTTAGCTGGGAAGGCAATCAATTTTTTTCCGATAGAAAATCCTTGGACTAACCCCAAAACTGGCCATAACTGGACACCTGGACAGAGTATACAATTCCAAAGTAAATGTATGCACCATCTGCAACTTCCTTTATAATGTAATTTCTGTTTGTATGGAGGAGTGTCTTGGTATCTTTAGGCAGGGATGGGTGGTGATACCTTAATACTGACAACAAGGTAGTCAATGCAACAAAGTGATACCATACTCTACAGCCCAGTTCATCAAGCTAGTAGTCAGAGCTGGCTGTTCAATTTCTTCATCGCTCTCAACCCCATTTCCACCAGTTCCAGCTGTCACCTCACTCAGCAACTCCATCACTAATATCAGCAACATGATCACCACACTCAGCTATTTGTTCAAGGCACTCAGAAAGTTGATGCACTTTCAGCAGGATCAGCTTCTTTATCTGTCAAAACATTTATGTAGAGTGATTCTAGATGTGCCTTGACTGTAGCTGCCGCCTTTCGTTGCAGACTTGAGGTCTTAAATGTACTCAGAGTAACACTCAGTCATTATGCCTAGGAGGTTGAAAAGACTGTAAAAATGCAAAGATGCCAGACTAGCGCCACAAAATTTTCAAAACGTAAAAAATAAAAATGGCCACATTCGCAATGTAAACAGCTTCATTGAGGTTCAGATGCAATTTGTTGATATGGAGCTATTTGCACAAGTTATGGGTGATACCCCTAATTTTATTTTCAATCCGACACCAGTACTTTCAAAGCAAGTATCAACAATATTGATACAGACCGATACATAGCGATACAGACACCTCTAAACTAAAATGATCTTTTAATCTATTCTAATACAATCAGTAATTATACTAGATTATATATATAGCGCTTACGTTCTTAACAGAGTAGCACCATCTATGGTTTTTAAGGGGTAATTTGCTTTTATTACACACAAAACATTCATACTTTATGAATTTATGCACATTAAGCATTTTAAAAACATTAATCTTGTTATTTAATTGTATATAGTTATTCGTTTCATTTGTATTATGCAAGTTATTTCTTGTTTATGATGTTAAAATCATAATAAAAAATAATAATAATTATTATTTCGTTCTGTTTGGCAAACGAAAATTAAGCTAGATTTTTCGTATTTTTTGTTCGTGGGTTAAAAAATGAGCTTGCTATTTGTGCGTGGGCGGCCCTAAAAACGCCACTTTTTCTCTCAGCCCGTCTTTACTGCCTATCCCATCACACAGAGTAAGAGTTCATCTCATGTACCGCTCTGCAAATTAGTCACAATAACATTTCTTCAAACTGTCTGGCTGTTGTATATATATTTCTTGCAAATATACATCTCATATGAAGCACAACACTGTTCTTCTCGGTTCAGCGGCGCCGGCGCGATCCCTTAGGCTACACTGTGATAACAGAGGAAAAAAATGTCTGCTTTATTTTCTATACTTCCACAATAACAACAAAACGTTACAAATTGCTTTTGTAAAATAACAGGGTGCGCTTTCTGGCGCATCTTGTTATGTCTAAAGGTCTACTTAAATAAAACTATCGAAAACAAATGTGTGTTTATTTAATTCGTGTAGCCTAAATCCAACAACAGATCTGTTTGTCAAGTGCTGAAATGTCACCTTATAGAATGGCTTGTAATTGTAGTACATGCGTGTTTATTGAAATGTTAACCTAATCTACGTTCCAGACAACTCAAATATAATAACTATTATTATATTATATTATATTATATTTATACGAATAATATTATATTTTACATAATTATAGCCTATAATATACTTTATATAAAAATATATTATAGTATATAATATCTACATAGAGACGTTATTTCCGGGTCCAATACATTGGTTTTCGTGCACGTCAATAAGTCATTGACAGATTTGAAGCATATTTACATTACTTCTTTTATTCTATTTATTCTAATAATTATAATTATTAAATAATTCTGTTGATTATTTATTCTATTCTATCTTTTATTCTTTTTCTATTTTTTCTGCCCCTTTTAATTATTTAATTTATAAATTCATAAAAAAACGACTAATAAAGTGTATATTATACACTTTATATTATAATCATATTGCACTTGAATAAAGCTAAAGGTGTAATCTGCCGATTGTCCTGCAGGTGACGCATAAATCTGTTTTCTGACGATGCACTTGGGGCTTTACGATTACTCCAGAGCACTCGTAGATCTACGATGATTTTCAAGTGCTACTTAAGTTACGATGCTTTTGGGAAACAGACCGTAATATTAAGATCAGTCGTACGATCGTTTTACGAACTTCGTAGGCTTACGACGCTTTTGGGAAACGCAGCCCTGGAATTTTACCCAGAAGAAGAACACGATGCGCGGCTTGATTCAGCTAAAGATATCATTTAATAATATATAATCACTAATACATAATTAATATATGATCACGTGGCTTGATTCAGCTAAAGATATAATTAATAATATATAATCACTAGTACATAATTAATATATAATAAGACTAAAGTAGCAAAGCTGCCCATGCATGTGAAACAAATCTTAAAGCATAAGCTCATTTGTTTACCCACGAACAAAAATAGGCCTA
>NW_015506658.1:317828-330156 GCF_001515645.1 Sinocyclocheilus grahami | reverse complement strand
TATTATATTATATTATATTATATTATATTATATTATATTATATTATATTATATTATATTATATTATATTATATTATATTATATTATATTATATTATATTATATTATATTATATTATATTATATTATATTATATTATATTATATTATATTATATTATATTATATTATATTATATTATATTATATTATATTATATTATATTATATTATATTATATTATATTATATTATATTATATTATATTTATACGTATAATATTATATTTTACATAATTATATAGCCTATAATATACTTTATATAAAAATATATTATAGTATATAATATCTACATAGAGACGTTATTTCCGGGTCCAATACATTGGTTTTCGTGCACGTCAGTAAGTCATTGACAGATTTGAAGCATATTTACATTACTTCTTTTATTCTATTTATTCTAATAATTATAATTATTAAATAATTATGTTGATTATTTATTCTATTCTATCTTTTATTCTTTTTCTATTTTTTCTGCCCCTTTTAATTATTTAATTTATAAATTCATAAAAAAACGACTAATAAAGTGTATATTATTATCTAGTATATTATTAGTATATTATATATTCCCCCAATTGTAAGTCGCTTTGGATAAAAGCGTCTGCTAAATGACTAAATGTAAATGTAAATGTATATTATACACTTTATATTATAATCACATTGCACTTGCCTAGATCTACGATGATTTTCAAGTGCTACTTAAGTTACGATGCTTTTGGGAAACAGACCGTAATATTAAGATCAGTCGTACGATGGTTTTACGAACTTCTTAGGCTTACAAAGCTTTTGGGAAACGCAGCCCTGGAATTTTACCCAGAAGAAGAACGCGATGCGCGGCTTGATTCAGCTAAAGATATCATTTAATAATATATAATCACTAATACATAATTAATATATGATCACGTGGCTTGATTCAGCTAAAGATATAATTAATAATATATAATCACTAGTACATAATTAATATATAATAAGACTAAAGTAGCAAAGCTGCCCATGCATGTGAAACAAATCTTAAAGCATAAGCTCATTTGTTTACCCACGAACAAAAATAGGCCTAAGAAAAATCAAGCTTAATTTTCGTTTGGTCATTTTCAAACAGAACGAAATAATAATAATAATAATAATTATTATTATTATTATTATAGTCATGGGCCTGAGTGCTGTTATTGGATAGCACTATATTGTACACAGATTGTAGATCTACGATGATTTTCAAGTGCTACTTAAGTTACGATGCTTTTGGGAAACAGACCGTAATATTAAGATCAGTCGTACGATCGTTTTACGAACTTCGTAGGCTTACGACGCTTTTGGGAAACGCAGCCCTGGAATTTTACCCAGAAGAAGAACACGATGCGCGGCTTGATTCAGCTAAAGATATCATTTAATAATATATAATCACTAATACATAATTAATATATGATCACGTGGCTTGATTCAGCTAAAGATATAATTAATAATATATAATCACTAGTACATAATTAATATATAATAAGACTAAAGTAGCAAAGCTGCCCATGCATGTGAAACAAATCTTAAAGCATAAGCTCATTTGTTTACCCACGAACAAAAATAGGCCTAAGAAAAATCAAGCTTAATTTTCGTTTGGTCATTTTCAAACAGAACGAAATAATAATAATAATAATAATTATTATTATTATTATTATAGTCATGGGCCTGAGTGCTGTTATTGGATAGCACTATATTGTAGACAGATTGGAGATTAATCCTAATAAACATGCCACTACAATTAAAATACATTTAAAACAGTGTATTTCAATCATTTCAGCAGCGTGCAGATCCTCGTTTATGTCAGACTGTGGCGACAGCAGCGTGGACAGTCGCCTAGCTCACTCACATAATTTACCATATAGCCTATCTATAATAACGGAAAACATGTCGTTATTATGAGAAAAAAGATGTAGTTTTAACGAGAAAATATCTCGTTATTACGAGAAAAGATGTCGTTTTAACGAGAAAAGATGTCGTTTTAACGAGAAAAGATGTCGTTAAAACGACATGACATATCTCGTTATTATGACATAATTGAGTGGAAAAAATAATATGTGTGTGGCAGCAATGCGTCACCGTAGTCATGGATGTCTTGCAGCACAAAATCTGACTGAAAGGATAAAGACCAGAAAAAATAGCTTGTTAGAGGTAGAATTCTTTAGTAAAATAAAATAATTTTGGTAAATAAAAGAACACATAGGACAGAAAACACAGCTGATCAGCCACAGCTGGCGCTAATCAGCTGATGGCACTGATCAGCCACCACAAACCACACCCCCACCCACACGGAGAGCGCTAGAATGAGTCAGTGAGCCCATAAACCGTGACAGAAAGTGCACTATCCAAACTTAAATGATTATAATTCATGAATTCATAATTCTTTTGAATATAGACCTTAAGGTTGGTCTTTTTTTAAAGAAGACACTTAGCAGATTATTACAGAAGTGAAATTATTCAATAAAATGAAAGTATTAAAAAGTTATAGAAGTTAAAATTTACTGTAAAGAAAATGTATTGTACTATTTTTATTTTATTTTATATAAAATAAATATTTAAAACAAATAGTTAAAAATACAAAATTGCTATAAAATTAAAGCCATATGTCTACATTAGGGATGGAAGATTCCCCGATTCGCGCGGTGCATCGGCATAAAAAGTTAACGATGCGATGCATCGGTTTAAAAAGTGTGCATTGACTACAAGTTGTCATTTATATCGCAATGCATCGTTTCTAACATATTTGCATCGGTAAAAAACGATTTATTTATATATAATTACTAATAGATGCGCTATACATTTATTATTTAGAAAGTGACCAATATTTTATATGTAGATTGATTTCTCCTCTCTAAACTGTTTCTCAAGCGCGCTCTCTCATCACCGCCGCTGCTGCGTGAATATGACGAATCACAACACTATGGAGACCCGAGGAAAAACTGGGATTAAAGTCCAAAACCTGACTTGAAATAAACTAACAAATCAATCGGGGCTAAAGCGCTTCCATAAACGACAAATTAAATTCACACAATCTCACTAATTTGTGCACGCTTATTCTTAAGCAGACCTTAATGTCGATCATGGATCAAATCGATCCACCATGACAAACAGCGAATATATCTGTGCTGTGTAATGCATTTGAGATGTTGTGTTTTCCTCAGTGCATAACTGACATGTCACAAGTATATTTTTTATCTGTAAATATTATAATGTCATGCAAACATATCCATTTTGCTGTCAGGAGTGGGTGAGGCACGCGAGCACAACGAGCGCATCTGCGCGCATGCACTGATGCACTGATGCGCAATCGAATATGAGCACAATAATTCAGAGTAAAATATACATTTTGCTAAAAAAAAATGTTTTTGGACATTTAAATGTGTCTTTTGTAGAATTTTAAACCTACACATAAATTGTATTTTTATGATAGCAGTAACTAAGTGGACTATTGAAATAGGTAAATCAAATGTAAGCTAGTAGGCTACTAATTACTAAGCTCAAATAATGTGTGTTTCTTATAGCAGTTAAAATGTAGTCATTTCCTTTATAATTTATTTTCATTTTTAATTCAGTGATTTTAACTTTTAATTTAATTATTTTAATGCTTTAAAGAGCAATTTTAAATTGTAATGTTCTAATGTTCTGCTATCTGTTCTGCAAACTATAAAAGGTACAGCTGTAATACAACCAGAGAGAAAGGCTGCATGGCTAGAAACTGTAAAAAAAACAAGTCAAATAATAGTATGTGAGAGAGTAGTAATATCATTGGATTGCTATTTGTCAGTGTTAGAGGAACTCAGCTTAGCCAGACAGTTAGCCTGCTTTAGACCAGGTTAGTTTCCCAGCATAAGTTGCCACAGTGACTAAGCTTGATCTAGACCTATGTTAAATTTGCTTTATGGAACCAAGTCATTTGACAAGGAGTCAGACTAACTGAAATAAGCCTGGCTTATTTGGTTAACTTGTTTTATGAAACAGGCCTCGAGGCATTAAATGTGATCATATTTTCTCCATTGCATCATATTGCATCGAATCGCATTGTGTTGAATCGAATCAAATCGAAATCGAATTGCACTGCATCGTAATAGGGGTGAATATTATCGCATCGCATTGGTAGCTGCTTCATATGTATCTTTAATGTATCGTATCATTGGCTATGCATTGAGATGCGTATCGTATCGGCTTGAGTCATGAGATGCACATCCCTAGTCTACATAAATTGTGTTCCAAATTTGGGAAAAGTATGAAAGACATCCTCAAAATAGTTAATCTGCCATCAGTGGTTCAATCTGAATTTAATAAAGCGACGATAATACTTTTTGTACGCAAAAAAAAAAAAAAAACGACTTTATTCAACAATTCATCACCTCCACCGTACACCACCGTAGTGCCATTTTGGAGAGTATCCACTGAATGCAAACAGCGTATGCTGTTCTGTGTCAGCCGCACCACACGGATATGCTGTTTTCATTCAAATCAAAGCGTAAATAAACGTAGAAAATGTATCAATGACTTCCAATAAATCCATTCAGTACAGTTTTTAGCAAAATTCCTGTGCATAATTAAATCACAGTAATTGCAATGTCAAAAATATAGCTGCAAGCAGTGATGGTGGGCCCAAGCCATCAGTGCAAATGCCACCCCGGTGGCATCAGGAAAACTGTGCACAGCGGGCACATGCATTTACATTAACCCTCTGGCAGTCTGGTTTTAAGGGATATGGCAATTAAAGGGTTAATCCAGACCATCAAGACTGCGAAACACACATACACAGAACAATATATAAAACTTCAATAACACTTTACAATAAGATTTCAGTTATTAACCATAACTATATTAATTAACATGAACAATAATTATATAGCATGTATTAATGTCAGTTAATACTCAAAACTTAAATATTAAAAAAATTAAGTTTTATCTGTTAACATTAGTTAATGCACTGTGAACTAACATCAAAACTCTTGAAAATTGGCACACACGTTGGAATCTGCGGCCATTAGAACGCCGCAGAGGCTGGGACCCGGGCGTGGCACAGGGGCTCTACGGCGCCCCCTGGAACACAGTCTGAAAACTTGATGTATATCTCACACATACTTGCACGTATTCATATGAAACTCGGTACACATATAGATCTTATTGGGCTGAACAACTTTCACGCTGCATGTCATAGGCTCTGCCCAACAGGAAGTTGGCTATTCAGGGCTGTGTAAAAAGTGCATGCTCTGGAATTTGATATACTCCTCTGAGGATTTCCAACCCATTGCCATCAAACTCGGTGAACATGATCTCAAGACATTGGGAATGCTAAATTGCGAAGAGATTTTTGATATCTCGAACGGTTAGCTCGTGGCGGGGCGATGAAATTATGACGAGAAATGAGAAACAGGAAGTGTCTAATAACATCCACATAACATTGTCTGATTTTGATCAAACTTCAGGGGTTTGTTTGTTTTATGATGCCGATCGCATAGATGTGACTATTAAAGAGTCAAAGTTATAGCGCCACCAACTGGCAGCAGGAAGTGTCATTTTCAAAATGCTTTGAATTCAGCATCTTGTTTTTACTAGATTTGCTTCAAACTTCTATTATATATTGATATCTTGATATATGGATATTGATATCTAAAATATTGTTGCCATGGCAACGTGTCAAACTTGAATAACACATATAGATCTTATTGGGCTGAACAACTTTCACGCTGCATGTCATAGGCTCTGCCCAACAGGAAGTTGGCTATTCAGGGCTGTGTAAAAAGTGCATGCTCTGGAATTTGATATACTCCTCTGAGGATTTCCAACCCATTGCCACCAAACTCGGTGAACATGATTTCAAGACATTGGGGATGCTAAATTGCGAAGGGATTTTTGATATCTCGAACGGTTAGCTCGTGGCGGGGCGATGAAATTATGACGAGAAATGAGAAACAGGAAGTGTCTAATAACATCCACATAACATTGTCTGATTTTGATCAAACTTCAGGGGTTTGTTTGTTTTATGATGCCGATCGCATAGATGTGACTATTAAAGAGTCAAAGTTATAGCGCCACCAACTGGCAGCAGGAAGTGTCATTTTCAAAATGCTTTGAATTCAGCATCTTGTTTTTACTAGATTTGCTTCAAACTTCTATTATATATTGATATCTTGATATATGGATATTGATATCTAAAATATTGTTGCCATGGCAACGTGTCAAACTTGAATATTCTTTTCCGGTGATTTTCGGGCAGATAACATGCTTAGAATTTCTTGAAACTCAACACACATATCAGTATTAATGATAGATAGACACTGGCAAAAGCTCATAAAAGGGCATGGAAGAGGCACTCTATAGCGCCACCTTTTGACAAAACTTGGGGGTTTAGTTTTAGCCAAAGTGAATATAAAAAACTGGATGAAGAGTAATTTCTTACTGATAAATTCTGAAAAAACAGAGGTGTTAATTATCGGACCTAAAACCCCCGCATGTAATAATCTAGAACACAGTCTAACACTTGATGGCTGCTCTGTCAATTCTTCGTCATCAGTTAGGAACCTAGGTGTGCTATTTGATAGCAATCTCTCCTTTGACAGCCACGTTTCTAGCATTTGTAAAACTGCATTTTTTAATCTTATAAATATATCTAAATTGGTTGTTCTGTACGCTTAATAAACAAACTCCAGCTGGTTCAAAATGCAGCAGCTAGAGTTCTTACTAGAACCAGGAAATATGACCACATTAGCCCGGTTCTGTTAACACTGCACTGGCTACCTATTGAACATCGTATAGATTTTAAAATCTTGTTAAATTACTTATAAAGCCCTAAATGATTTATCTCTTTAACCTGTTGGTGAAAAGCAGCCCGTTTATTTGAGTTACTGCAACGTTATAGCTATAGTTATAACAACTTCCTGTTATAACAACTTCCTGTTTTGGGAATCGCATTTCCTAATAATGTGCTAATTAGCAAGTTTCACTATGAATGCGGCTAAAGTAAACAGTCCCTCAGAGAGTGGCTCGGAAGGGAGGTCATTAACATTTAAAGGAAAATGCTACAAAACAGCTTGATCTGAAAAGAGCTGTTTTTGAAAGGGTAAAAAAGGTGTTTTTGAAACTACCATTGAGAAATTTTACAGACTTTTCATTAAGACCCTAAAGAATCATATTAACTTGTGGAAAATGGGCATCCTATGACCACTTTAAGAACTGTTAATCAGTGGTACTGCATATTTGTGGAAATAGCAACACACAAATGTGCTCTGTATTAAAATATCTAAGCTAAGTAATAAATTAATAATGAACTAATACATTTTCTTAACCCTAAAAGTTTAAAACTGTTTAAAAGTCTACACGTCTATGCAGGGGCATCATGCACTCATTATTTTTGAGGGGGCACGAGTTGGGGGGGGGGTTGTCGTCATGTGACACACAGCCACAACAGCACTTATGTTTTTTGTTTTTTTTCCTCCTTTTTATTCGAAACATCCCCAAACGTATAAACTATATCATGAAATATCTTGATTCTCACCTGGGTGACAATAGCCTCGTCAGAATTCGTACACGGGTTGCCGTGAGTGTAGTTATGTTTCATGGCTGCACGCTAACGACGAGGCTATTGCCACCCATAAAAACCAATTAATTTGTGATTGCTCAAAAATGTTGGTCATTCATTCTTATACGTACACTTGAATACACACTATGAAAATTCTTAATCTAATAATAATAATAATATTATTTACTATTTATATTTTAATAAATTACAACAATAACACTAAAAATTACATATAATTATTAGTGTTAATATTGTTGTAATTTGTTTATTTAATAAAATATATATAATTCTTACAGAAATATGAAAAACAAAAAACTAATTATGCATTTTTAACTATTTCTACACACATAAATGAAGTGCTTAAATATTATTATTGTTTGTTTACTATTTTATCAAATGTATATAAAAAGAAAATGTGAAAAATAAAACAAATATACAGTTTTACTTTATTTGTACACACATAGAAAAGAAGTGTATTATTATTATTCTGTTTGCTATTTTATAGTATTTTATTAAATTTCAAATAAATAACACTAATAATTAGGGTTATTGTTGTGTTTAGTTTATTTAATACAATATAAAATATTTAAAATATTTAAATATGAAAAATACTTACATTTTATTTATTTCTACACACATTTCTGTGTGCTGACAATGAAATTAAGTGTTCAGATATATGTAGTATTTAGGGGCTGCCCTCGACTAAGCATTTTTCTGGTCGACAAGTAGTCGTTCATTTTAAGCATTAGTTGACTAATCGCACGTTTATTAATAAACCATTGAAATCATAATAATGAGCCTTTAATTGCCTACGAAGCCTAATAAGCACTCAAGTACACGCATAAAGCTTGCCACAGCACACCGGCAGAAGTAATGATTATGAATGTGTCCGAGAAAAACAGTAAGGAGGCTGCATTAACATTTTAATAATTTGATAAACTAGTGCTTTCTTTGTTTTCGGTTTAAGAGATGAAGTCGGCAACACTGACTCGTCATCTCCGCAGTAGTGATGCGCCTGTATGCAAGTTTCATACGGATTACATAATCTGAGAATATTTGTTTTCCATTTGAATTGGTTCATTTAAAAGTAGACATTTCACTCTCTATATACTCAATATATTTTTAATGTCTATAAGGCATCTGTCCTGCAGTGATCACTACTGTTCAGCTCCACACTCCGCACAGACACTTGAATAGCACACATTTCTCTCGGTTAACATTAGATTGAGTAGCCATGTAAAGTTGCTGCTACTTACATATTTCAGATGATAAGCCATATTTGAGTATTCCATTAATACTTTTTTTTTTACTTCTAATATTTAAGTACATTAAAATATCAAGCACTTTTGTACTTTTACCCAAGTAAAACTGAAAAGGAGTTCTTCGTAATTTTACTGAAGTAATATTTTATTAAGGTATCTTTTACTCAAGTAGGCCTATAATGATCAGTCTCGTCACTAATTGAAATGAAATGGCCGCTGGAGCAGAGATGCATGTCATTTGCAGTTCTAAAGTTAAGTAAGTGGAAACTAAATTAACAGCTTTAAAGTCGTAGGTTTGAAACCAGGAAACAATATTAATGCCGCTAACAGGAAACAAATTAGTTGAATCGCATTTGTATTAAATCCAAGGGGGGTAAATGAGAAGCTGAGCCGATTCATCTGACGGAAACTTAATTAAATGGATTTTCCTTTGGTCCATCAAAGATTATTTCTATTCGTTATCATTCCTTATCATTCCTTTTGTCTTCACAAGTTTGGGTTTTTTCTAACCCCTCTTTCTCTATGTTGTTTTAATACTTCTCGCTGATGCTGAATGAGGAGTTTTCAGTAAATTGTTTCTGCCATCAGCGAGGAGTGCTCAACATTGGTGGAAACTGGCGAGCCAACCTTGTTTTTCTTGAACCTGGACAACTTTATTAAAAAAAAATAATAATTAAAGATTCGAAGTGGTAGGACTGTATACATATTTTTCCCATCTCTGAGTTGTGTATCTGCATTCTATAACTAAACACTGAAAAAGGATGGACACTGCACTGAACTAAATTCAATTTACTTTTGAGGTTCTGTTTCATCAAGGACAATTAATTGGAAAGAACTTTGATTTAAACTTTTATTGGGCTTTTTTTTTTTTACGTAAGATTTATTGTCAACATCATTGTTGTTTATCTTTGCTGTTTTATTATTTTTTTCAAGTGTCCTGAAAAGAATTAATTCAAAGGTTATTGGGTAAAATACTTAAATTTTGATATAGATTGTGAATTGAATATACACGTATATGTGAAACAAGGTCAGTTAAAAGTAAATAACAATAACCTAAACTAAGCAAGAAGTTAATATAAATAAAACTAAAGTAAATAAGCATAACCATTAATACAGATCTGGTATCATCTAAATAGCCATTATCGGAGTCAGAATTTGTGTATTTCAAGAAACTTATGATCAAACATAGTCTTTTGATCTAGTCCGAGACGTCTTCGAAGTCTTTTTCGTAATTCAAATTTTCATTTGGGTGATAATTTCAAATATCAACCAACAGCCGATCCAGCATGCATAAGTTCAAATAACAGATGAAACTTTCTGTAACGGTTTTCGTTGTGCACGCCGGAAATTCTACTGTCTGGTAATACTTGCAGATGAAACCCAATGCCAGCATTGCAGTAGAGACGTCGCAGTCTTTTAATGTACGTGAGATAAGCACTGTCCTGGCTGATATCTCTTTTTCCCCCAGGGATTCTGACTAGAGAACGCGAGTAGAGGGTCTCCCAGCATCGCTCCTCGGCTTTGTTCTGCCCAGCGGCCTCTAAGCTTGTCAATAGTCCTAAGACCAGTATTGGTAACGGGTCCGAATGGACACTCATCCTTCCGAGCGGTACGTGAGCATCTGAAAGAGTTGAAGACACCAAACTACTGTCTTTCTCTGTATCTGTCGGCAGCCAAAAACACGCACAAAACAGCTTACTTGCGGACAGAGCTATGGTCAACCCGTAGTGAGTGGCATGAAGCCGCGCTCGGTGGGTTTCCTCTCAAGACCCTGTACTACAGACTGGTGTTCAAGCTGTTTTGTTTTCACACAAAAGTTGGAAATTGTTGACCGTAAATTGTAGCCCCACTCAGCCATGCTACTTTTCCCTTGCCGACAATGTTTATATCTACAGCAAAATTACATCACCCACTAGCTAGTGCATGATGGAGCAGCCTTCTGAGCACACTCATTCCTTATCATTCCACATCCATGCCATGGGCGAGCCAAACGTCATAACCGATCCCTTACGATAAAACAACATTCGTTAACTTTCAGTGTAATGCCGTTGTCTATGGGAATGATGTATTTATCAGTCTCAAATGTGCGTCCGAATGACTTTCAAGGCTAGTCACTCTTAGAAGCTTAATCTGTTAATGGTCATCTCGCACATTATTGTTTTGACGCACCTATAATAAATAATAACATTTTTCTTAACTACCTTCAATAATATAAGAGTGTGTTATAAAGTGAAAAATGATGGTACTGCTTTTTGCATATGTATTTAGCGATACTGATCCGTTGCTATGGTTGCCCGCGCTGCAACAGTCTTTTTGGCGGCAGGTGAAACGTGTGATAGCTTTTTGTTGTTACTGGAATGTATTTTGAAAATAAAACATTTTACGTGAAACTTCATTGGACGTGAAGTTTAGTGTAGGCTATGAACTTTGCAAATTCCCTCAACAATTCACTTTATATATAGTTCAGTCTTTGTGGCTTCCTTTATAATCAGACAGAAATAAAATAATTTATGTATGGGAGGGTGTATCAGAAATCACAACATTAAGAGATTTTTTCATCAGACAAAATATATAAGTGATAATACCTGTTGCAGCTTTAACACTAAAAAGTGTATAGGGTTGCTAGAGATCCGAGGTATGTAAATGTGTAAGTATTTTTTCCTGCTCGACCATATTTACATATAATAATAATAATAATAATAATAATACACTTTATTTAAGGCGCCTTTCAAATCACTCAAGGTCACCATACATCATGAACAATAAATAAAACAGCAATAAATAACAATATCAATGAACCATAAAAAGAAAAGGAGCAGTTAAAAAAAAAAAAAAAGTAAGATTTGAGTGTAGCCAGTAATCATGTAGGATAAGCTATTCTGAATAAGTGAGTTTTGAGTTTAGCTTTGAATTGGGATAATTAATCTAAGTTGCGGATGTTAGCTGGGAGAGAATTCCAAAGGCGAGGAGCAGCGCGGCTAAAGGCTCTATGACCCATGGTGATTAAACGAGCTGTGGGTGTATGGAGAAGACCCAGTGAGGAAGAACAAAGGGTTCGAGAAGGGGTGTAGGGCTGAATAAGATCTGAGAGGTAAGTTGGAGCGAGGTTATGGAGAGCTTTATACGTGAGAAGAAGAATTTTAAATTCAATGCGAAATTTGATGGGAAGCCAATGAAGCTGTTTAAGAGATGGAGTAATGTGTTGTATAGATGGAGTCCGGGTTATGATACGAGCAGCTGAATTCTGAATCAACTGGAGTTTATGGAGAAGCTTGTGTGATAAACCAAATAAAAGAGAATTACAGTAGTCGATGCGAGAGTTGACAAGTGAGTGAACTAGAACGGCAGTACTGTGTGGGGTGAAATATGAACGAAGGCGAGCAATATTACGGAGATGAAAGTAACAAGACCGGGTTATACTATTAATGTGAGCTTAAAATGAAAAGAGTGCTGTCAGAGATGACCCCCAAGTTCTTAACCTGGCGAGAAGGAGAAA
>NW_015506658.1:311377-314114 GCF_001515645.1 Sinocyclocheilus grahami | reverse complement strand
GATGTTAGCTGGGAGAGAATTCCAAAGGCGAGGAGCAGCGCGGCTAAAGGCTCTATGACCCATGGTGATTAAACGAGCTGTGGGTGTATGGAGAAGACCCAGTGAGGAAGAACAAAGGGTTCGAGAAGGGGTGTAGGGCTGAATAAGATCTGAGAGGTAAGTTGGAGCGAGGTTATGGAGAGCTTTATACGTGAGAAGAAGAATTTTAAATTCAATGCGAAATTTGATGGGAAGCCAATGAAGCTGTTTAAGAGATGGGGTAATGTGTTGTATAGATGGAGTCCGGGTTATGATACGAGCAGCTGAATTCTGAATCAACTGGAGTTTATGGAGAAGCTTGTGTGATAAACCAAATAAAAGAGAATTACAGTAGTCGATGCGAGAGTTGACAAGTGAGTGAACTAGAACGGCAGTACTGTGTGGGGTGAAAGATGAACGAAGGCGAGCAATATTACGGAGATGAAAGTAACAAGACCGGGTTATACTATTAATGTGAGCTTAAAATGAAAAGAGTGCTGTCAGAGATGACCCCCAAGTTCTTAACCTGGCGAGAAGGAGAAATTGCTGGATATGGTGAATAAGCTGCCAGTGATCAAAATATTGAATATGAAGAGAATATGGTTGAGATGGTGAATATGAGGCAGATGCTGGATGTACTGTGGAAGTGCGCTCTGACGATGACAGCGATGGTAAAATCATCTGCTCAAATTGAACCTCAAATTTTATTTTTTAATTGTTCTTAAAATATCGATATATATATATATATATATATATATATTTACATTTCAAGAGAAAATGTTGCATTGGGAATAAACAAAGGAATCAGATTCTTGTAATATGTGAAATTAAGCCAAAGTATACAGTACTCACATCTGAAGTTCCTGCATTTACCCAATCATAGATCACAGGGCTATCACTGTCCTAAAATATTTGACATACTTTAAGGAATTACAGAAATATATATTTTTAATAACTTTCATAAAATAGCATAATTGTTGTAGACCATAACTACAAGTATCATTACAAACATGTTTATAAGTACTGTTACAAACACGACAGATGCTAAATTAAGGGTAGAATCAGTTACCTGGATCAGTAGTGGAGAGGTAGATGTCAGTGGCACTGCTGAAGACACTGTAGTGCTATGAGAACACTGTGGTGTGCTTTAGTTGCCATGATGAGTTTGTGTCGGTAGGTTGAAACTGTAGTGTGGCAACAGTTGCAGGTTGGGACAGTTGCTGGGGTGAAGGAATTTGTTGACTGTCCAATGAAGTTGTTGCATGTAACTGTGGAGGAGATGTTGTTTCTTGGAGCTGGGATGTGATTGTATCCACTGTCTGGACCAAAGATGTTGCTGTTCCCTGTAGTGCTGATGGTGGCTGGGCATGTGATGGTGCAGCACCTGAAGTTTGGACCTGTGTTAAATTCTAAAGCGAACATACACTTTTACCTTAAGTAAATTACACATTCATTTTATAATTTTATTAATGTATTTATGTATTCCATAGGAATCAAACCCATGATTTCAGAATTACTAGGTCTACTCTACAATTTTGCTCTACTATGACGAGTAAGAAAAAGGAGCTTATATACAGTGGGTACGGAAAGTATTCAGACCCCCTTAAATTTTTCACTCTTTGTTATATTGCAGCCATTTGCTAAAATCATTTAAGTTAATTTTTTTCCTCATTAATGTACACACAGCACCCCATATTGACAGAAAAACACAGAATTGTTGACATTTTTGCAGATTTAGAGTGAAAAATTTTAGGGGGTCTGAATACTTTCCGTACCCACTGTAGATCTAAATCTAAACCTGAACCTTATATATAATTCTTAACCTTATATAGATCTAAATCTAAACCTGGCACACAGGGTTACGTTACACAGATGTAAATAGCCTATTATTAATTTTATTCAGATATCTTTTAAAATGCCCATTTTCCAGTATCAAATATTGTTTCTAAATATAATTCATAGATAAACAAACAAATACGTATTTATCCAAACTTTCTGTGCTTAACAGTCTATCCTCTTAGAATTAAATGTCCCTACCTGATCAGGCTGAGACAGTGCCACAGAAGGTCATACATAGATGAATGTCTTCAAAGAGCATGCAGAGCACTGTTCCATTCAGTTAAACTCCAGGTTCCAGGGTAAGTTTGACCAGTCGTGTGTTTAAAGCTCTCAATATCTCCACTTATAAATTGAAAAATAAATATGAATTACTCACAGAATACACACGAGATGAACTATACTAGCCTGCCACCTGGCTGGCGAGAGTAGCCGCTTGCAGTCGGGGGCGGAGACGTCAAGTCAGACACTTTCTGCTCCCATCAGGCAAGGCAAGTTTATTTATATAGCACATTTCATACACAATGGTAATTCAAAGCGCTTTACATAAAAGGAAGTAAAATAATCATAAAAAATCACAACAATAAAACAGGGAGCTTAAAAACTTTTAAAATTATTTAGAAATTGATTAAAATTTCATTTAAAACAGTTAAAAATAGAAAATGATTATACATAAAATACAGTCCAATCAGTTCAGACGTAGCACAGTGATCATTCAGTAAATGCACATCTGATCTCTTCTGGAAGCTGATTCCAACTGCGGGCGGCATAATTACTAAAAGCAGACTCCCCTTGTTTTGTGTGAACCCTCGGTATTTCTAACTGACTCGATCCTAATGATCTGAGTGGACTGTTAGGTTTATATTCAGTGAGCATATCTGCA
>NW_015506658.1:292686-311317 GCF_001515645.1 Sinocyclocheilus grahami | reverse complement strand
GCTTTGACATGATTACTGAAACTAAGGTCTGTCTCCAGAATCACACCAAGATTCCTGACTTGATTTTTAGTTGTTAGACCCCTAGAGTCAAGGTATGCATTCACCTTGAGAACTTCATCTTTGTTTCCAAATGCAATGACTTCGGTTTTTTCTTTGTTTAACTGAAGAAAGTTCTCGCACATCCAACTGTTAATTTCATCAATGCATTGGCAGAGGGAGTCAATGGGGCTGTAGTCATTTGGAGATAAGGCTAGGTAAATCTGGGTATCATCTGCATAGCTGTGATAGGCAATTTGGTTCTTTCTCATTATTTGACTTAGTGGGAGCATATACAGGCTAAACAAGAGCGGTGCAAGAATTGAGCCTTGTGGGACTCCGCATCTCATGGACATTAGTGACGCTTGCGCGGTGTTTGCATACTCTTATCACAGATAAAGTGAATTAAATGCAATATTTGTCAAATACACAGAAACATTTTTTATATACTGTTTAATACAGAGTCATCTGTTCAAGAATAAAGTTCAGCATAAACATATAGGCTACTAAATATCGATAAAGTAGGGGTATATATGCATTTATCAGTGTTTTTTTTATAAACTTGACTCAATATAACAGTGCGACTGCACTAAAAAAGCTTTTACTGTTATAAAAACACAGATTTGTGAGCATTATTGGAATTGAATTGTTAGAATTAAAACGCAACATATGTCGTGCTTGTCATCGCAGAATCTGACCAATGAGAATAAAGCATGTCAAGGCTCTAGCAGCCGATTTTGAGCAACTGCAGCGCCTGACCTTGGCGGCTGGTCTCGTTTTAAGGTGGCTGCAGCGCCGATCAAAGTCGGACAAATGTTCTAACCAGAATTCATTGCTTTTGTCAGGCGGCAGCCGATCTTTGCGGCGCCACATGAAGTCGAACAAGCCTATTAACTAGAGAATACAATTCTGTGAAACACTTCATAGAAGGTCATAAAAGTGTGGAAGAACATGAAACCAATTGTATGGGCAACCCTTTCATTTAAAAAAAAGTCTCTTAGTCAAATTATGCTGTCAACAAAATTTGTTATGAAATTACAGGATAAAACAAAACATTTTACTTCTAATCTTATCAACAGTGGGCCGCTTTATGTACTTACTCAGTGTTTAGTTGAAATTTTGATTCATAAATAGAATGAATATGCTCCAAGACCTGTTCGGAATTCCAGCGTTTTTGGAATTGTACTCCACTTATAATGCAACCATTATATAGGAGCTGGACCCTTGCCATTCCCCTAGGGACAACTGAAGTTTCCAGAGAGCTCAAAAGACATACGTCTCTAAAGAATGGACCACCCATGTTTCTTTGACACCTAAAGTAAATAATGAAAAAACAATCATGCACTTGCATATTCATTCATTCAGAGGTTACAACATATTTTGCTTTAACCCCATGGTGCTGTTTGGCGATTTTTAAAAATGAAGTCAATAAAATTAATGACTTTTGCAACACTTGCTATGTGAAAACGCACACACAAATATGGACATCGTTCAAAATGGCTAAATGGTCTTTAAAAACACTAGTCACACTAGTATTGTTCATATTCAAAAATTAAAGCACACAACAATGTGGGTGGAATTCTAAAAGGTGTGGAACTCAAACTTCAAGAGTGTTAAATAGACACTCACTCACACAAAAAGCAAGTTTAAGACTGTTAACTCAACTTATGTTTGAGCCAGAACACTGAGGTTTAAATCAGATAATAGCCAGATGGTTCAGGTTCTGATCAAGGATTTCTGCTTATTTTTGTTACATTTCTATTGAATTTTTACTTGAATTAGACTGAATAACAACATGCCTTCTCTGTGTTCAGGTTTGACTAATCATGGTGCAAAACTAACTCAAATCATCTAAACTAACTAAAGCAAATCTTTAAAATCTTCATCTATAAATATATAATGAAATGCAAAGTCTATTAAAAAGTAATGTCTGAAAACACTTTTCTCCTTGGTATCACAGATGATTTTCTTTATTTCTTTCCACTAGATGGCTCTTATCTGCTTCAGTTCAGTGAATAAATACATTCATATTTTTAACTTAAATATTGCATTAATTAAAAAAATTGTAGTAGTTGTAGTATAATCTAATAATAGTGTAATATGTTTTTATAACTATTTTTGCAATTTTAGATGATTTGTTTAGTAAAACTAAATCCCTATAAAATAGCAAATATTACACACACACAAATGCCGGTGTCATCTGCCGATTAAAAAGTTTGTTTTAGAGTTTAATTTATTATATTTATTATTTCTGGATTGTTAAATATTGTTTCAACAATGCGCCTAGCCATGAGTTCATTGACCTTAAGATTTATGGGTAATATTTAAAATAGCTGTTTTATCCCTCTTTTGGATTGTTTGGCTTCCCATACACGCCCATGGGCGAACAGATGGGTGCAAGTGCATTTGCTATTTAAACAACGTGGCGCTGGACGTGAAAATAATAACTGTGTCGGGCTGAAACTAGCAAAAAATCCACGATTCGTGGATCGATTCTAAGATTATCGGAATGCATCGCGATTCTCTCTGGAATCGATTCTGAGCTTAGTTTTTAACAGCAGATGGCGCTTGAGGCTAGATTTTAACCGCACACTCAAACGCTAACAAAAAAAAGTCCTTGTGCGTTCAGTAAGTGTAAGTGGTTAAATGTATTTGCACCAGGGGCGGACTGGGACAAAAATTCAGCCCTGGCACTGTAGCCACACCAGCCCACATTACCACACCCACACAGCCCCAGCCACGGACACGCGCATTCACTACTTATATTTGTGTACAAATGGTGAAATAATATAAGCAGTACCATATGTAATAGATATTTAAACATTTAATGTATGTGACAGGCAATAGAGCACTCATTTATAACAAATTTATTTATTATCGTCACTGTCTGTATGTTGGATTCTCCTTGTTTCAGTTGACACTGTACACATTGTCTGTCTGATTCTACATCTTCTCATCTGTTTTAACTCTGTAACTCTGCAATTTTAATATGTTTGTATGGCTATCTGTGATTATACTTGTTCTTCACTCTTGCTTGACTGTCATTGTGTCCATGCTTCTTCTTGCTGGTCTCTGCTGTCACTGTGCTTTATTGTATTATTAGCAGGTGTCGCAGCAATTCACTCTTCTCTGCCACTCTGTCAATGACAACATCTGTATCTAGGGCCACAAGTATTTCCTTTTCAGTTGCCATCAACATAAATGCCTCCAAGTGATCATTGGATATGTTTTTTTTTTTTTTTTTATAAATTTGAGTGTGGAGAAGCTTCTCTCACAAGCAACCTGGGTGACAGACAGGGTGAGTAGGAACTTGTACCCGAGGCCTATAACATGGTAAGCATCTGTTAACAAGTTGTATCGCTGTAAAAGCTGATAACAACAAACGGCACAGTTCTTACATGTTGAACAACTTTTATTCATAATCTCTACCTGTTCTTCATCAGTTCCATCCATAGGTATCTCTCTCACAATCCTGGTTGTGTACTCCTCCACTGCAGACTTTTTCAGTTTCTCCCATTGACCAGCGAGACTAGTCAGCTCATACTGTAAAGTGACAACAGTGGTTGTCAAACTTTAGTAAGCATCTGCTTAGTTCTGTGAGCGACGTCTTGGGCAATCCATTATCTCTGATCTCTGAGAATCTTCTAGGGTCCAGATAAGCAAGGTCTGGAAACAATGTGCCATGTGTCAGAAAGCGTTGATGGATGCTTTCAGTGACTGTATCCATGATGACATGGTGTACCTTAGTCTTGTAGGCCATTTCCAAGTCCCTTTCCACCTCATCCTGAGCCAACTCCCCTGGCATTGTCTTCCTTTTCCTTATCCTTTTCTTTGGCAGCTCAGTTTGCACTTACAGTTCGGTGTCTTCATCCTGTTCTTGTAGCTTGGCAGTAGCCCACTGCACAAATATGTCTGCTGCCCTTTTCACAGTGTCAAAGTCTCTAGCATTCTTTTGTAGAGCTTCTTGTGTTTCCACAACCATCAGATGTGCTGTCAGAATGTCCAATCCGCTGGTTTGTAGGTACTTGGAGAGAGGAGACGTTTTCTCAAATACATACAAAAATGTTTATGCAGTAAGGATGGCTTCATACTTGAGCAGGGCCTCTTTAAACCCTCTGGCTTTGACATGTACATTTGGCTTTTGACTTGCCATATCTTCAATATTTGTCAAAGTGAGAACCACATCCACAAACAATGCATTTTGTGGGTTGCCAAAAAATCCGAAGACCTTCTTCAGAGCAGCATTCTTGGACCACCAGCGTATCTCTCCTATGGAAGAGAGCCATCTGTGGTGAGGGTCCTGACTCTTTTTCTCCCAGACATTCATTCTTTGATAGGACTCTCGAATGAAAACTGCTAGGTCATTTAGTAGTGAGAATAGTGATGCACTTTCCATAACTACTCCTGTGGTGTCTCCCATCATGTACTTGGTTCGGAGAAGGTGAAGAAAGCAAGGCAGAGAAGCCATTGTACTGGCCTTGCATGTTTGCAGCTCCATCAGTAGAATTTCCAATACAATTACTCATGTCTAGCTGTAGTGTATCAATGACTTCTTAAACTAACTGACTAAAGTACCTCCCAGACGATGCCTCACAACTGACAACAGCAACAAGTCGCTCATGGACAACATCATCCACATAGCGGAGAATGACTGAACATTGGTCTTTTGCAGAGATGTCTTGTGTTGTATCTATTTGCACTGAGAACATTACAGCTTGTGTAACTTCAGAGCTAATAGATTTTTGAATAATGCATCGGATGTCATCTATTACATTATTGACTGTATTTTTGGAAATCAAAGTGAGAAGGGATCCTCTGCCTTTCCCTCTGGTCTGATGTAGCCTCTTGCTCTTCTCTATGCAGTTCGCAACGTGTTCTTGCAGGCAGGTGTCATACTTGCTGATTAAAAGAATAAGCTCCAAAAAGTTCCGGTGATCTACAGAGATGTCCTCTAATGTATAAGCAGCCTCAGACTGGGACCCCCTGTAGCTAAGTCCTCTCTTGCCTATCACCTTGATAACATCTACAACATGTTCCAGCACCTGACGCCTCTTGCGAACCTGCTCTCTGTGTGCAGACATTTGCCGGCCACAAAGTAAATGGTTTATGTTTGCTTTGCTGGCCCTCAAGAAGTACGCTTCTGCACAATTTCTGTGGACAAAACTTTGTTGATGCTCTTCAATTCTCTGATGGATATGCCTCCAATCTCTCATTCCTACAATAAATGGATTGCCACTATCACAGGGCTTGGCAAAGGCAAGACAAACTGAACAAAACAACGTATGCCTCTTCTCACTGTATGTCAGCCACTTCCGATTTGTGCCATCCTCACAATGAAATACTTCCTTCACAACTGCATTTTTGGATGTTTGTCTTGGAAGGTACGTGAAAAACAAGTCATGATCTGTTGATTTAGGCTGTGTGAACCAGTCAACATCTGGGGCCTCTCCTGTGTGCTCTGCTTCTCCTGCGTGCTCTGCCTCTGCCTCTCCTGCGTGCTCTGCCTCTCCTGCGTGCTCTGCCTCTCCTGAATGCTCTGCCTCTCCTGCGTGCTCTGCTTCTCCCGCGTGCTCTGCCTCTCCTGCATGCTCTGCCTCTCCTGCGTGCTCTGCTTCTCCCGCGTGCTCTGCCTCTCCTGCATGCTCTGCCTCTCCTGCGTGCTCTGCTTCTCCCGCGTGCTCTGCCTCTCCTGCATGCTCTGCCTCTCCTGCGTGCTCTGCTTCTCCCGCGTGCTCTGCCTCTCCTGCATGCTCTGCCTCTCCTGCGTGCTCTGCTTCTCCCGCGTGCTCTGCCTCTCCTGCATGCTCTGCCTCTCCTGCGTGCTCTGCTTCTCCCGCGTGCTCTGCCTCTCCTGCATGCTCTGCCTCTCCTGCGTGCTCTGCTTCTCCCGCGTGCTCTGCCTCTCCTGCATGCTCTGCCTCTCCTGCGTGCTCTGCTTCTCCCGCGTGCTCTGCCTCTCCTGCATGCTCTGCCTCTCCTGCGTGCTCTGCTTCTCCCGCGTGCTCTGCCTCTCCTGCATGCTCTGCCTCTCCTGCGTGCTCTGCTTCTCCCGCGTGCTCTGCCTCTCCTGCATGCTCTGCCTCTCCTGCGTGCTCTGCTTCTCCCGCGTGCTCTGCCTCTCCTGCATGCTCTGCCTCTCCTGCGTGCTCTGCTTCTCCCGCGTGCTCTGCCTCTCCTGCATGCTCTGCCTCTCCTGCGTGCTCTGCTTCTCCCGCGTGCTCTGCCTCTCCTGCATGCTCTGCCTCTCCTGCGTGCTCTGCTTCTCCCGCGTGCTCTGCCTCTCCTGCATGCTCTGCCTCTCCTGCGTGCTCTGCTTCTCCCGCGTGCTCTGCCTCTCCTGCATGCTCTGCCTCTCCTGCGTGCTCTGCTTCTCCCGCGTGCTCTGCCTCTCCTGCATGCTCTGCCTCTCCTGCGTGCTCTGCTTCTCCCGCGTGCTCTGCCTCTCCTGCATGCTCTGCCTCTCCTGCGTGCTCTGCTTCTCCCGCGTGCTCTGCCTCTCCTGCATGCTCTGCCTCTCCTGCGTGCTCTGCTTCTCCCGCGTGCTCTGCCTCTCCTGCATGCTCTGCCTCTCCTGCGTGCTCTGCTTCTCCCGCGTGCTCTGCCTCTCCTGCATGCTCTGCCTCTCCTGCGTGCTCTGCTTCTCCCGCGTGCTCTGCCTCTCCTGCATGCTCTGCCTCTCCTGCGTGCTCTGCTTCTCCCGCGTGCTCTGCCTCTCCTGCATGCTCTGCCTCTCCTGCGTGCTCTGCTTCTCCCGCGTGCTCTGCCTCTCCTGCATGCTCTGCCTCTCCTGCGTGCTCTGCTTCTCCCGCGTGCTCTGCCTCTCCTGCATGCTCTGCCTCTCCTGCGTGCTCTGCTTCTCCCGCGTGCTCTGCCTCTCCTGCATGCTCTGCCTCTCCTGCGTGCTCTGCTTCTCCCGCGTGCTCTGCCTCTCCTGCATGCTCTGCCTCTCCTGCGTGCTCTGCTTCTCCCGCGTGCTCTGCCTCTCCTGCATGCTCTGCCTCTCCTGCGTGCTCTGCTTCTCCCGCGTGCTCTGCCTCTCCTGCATGCTCTGCCTCTCCTGCGTGCTCTGCTTCTCCCGCGTGCTCTGCCTCTCCTGCATGCTCTGCCTCTCCTGCGTGCTCTGCTTCTCCCGCGTGCTCTGCCTCTCCTGCATGCTCTGCCTCTCCTGCGTGCTCTGCTTCTCCCGCGTGCTCTGCCTCTCCTGCATGCTCTGCCTCTCCTGCGTGCTCTGCTTCTCCCGCGTGCTCTGCCTCTCCTGCATGCTCTGCCTCTCCTGCGTGCTCTGCTTCTCCCGCGTGCTCTGCCTCTCCTGAATGCTCTGCCTCTGCTTCTCCTGCGTGCTCTGCCTCTCCTGCGTACTCTGCCTCTCCTGCGTTCTCTGCTTCTCCTGTGTGCTCTGCCTCTCCTGCGTGCTCTGCCTCTCCTGCGTGCTCTGCCTCTGCCTCTCCTGCGTGCTTTGCATCTCCTGCGTGCTCTGCCTCTCCTGCATACTCTGCCTCTCCTGCATGCTCTGCCTCTGCCTCTCCTGTGTGCTCTGCCTCTCCTGAATGCTCTGCCTCTGCTTCTCCTGTGTGCTCTGCCTCTCCTGCATACTCTACCTCTCCTGCGTGCTCTGCCTCTCCTGCGTGCTCTGCCTCTCCTGAATGCTCTGCTTTTGCTTCTCCTGTGTGCTCTGCCTCTCCTGCTTGCTCTACCTCTCCTGCGTGCTCTGCCTCTCCTGCGTGCTCTGCCTCTGCTTCACCTGCGTGCTCTGCCTCTCCTGCGTGCTGTGCATCTCCTCCGTCCTCTCCCTCTCCTGCTTGCTCTGCCTCTGCCTCTCCTGCGTCCTCTGCCTCTGCCTCTCCTGCGTGCTCTGCCTCTGCTGCGTGCTCTGCCTCTCCTCCGTGCTCTGCCCCTCCTGCGTGCTCTGCCTCTCCTGCGTGCTCTGCTTCTCTTGTGTGCTCTGCCTCTCCTGAATGCTCTGCCTCTGCTTCTCTTGCGTGCTCTGCCTCTCCTGCGTGCTCTGCCTCTCCTGCGTGCTCTGCCTCATTTGCTTGCTCTTTTTCCTCAACTTCATGATGAACCTGAGTGTCATCATTATCTGGATCACTGCTTGTGCTAAGCTTAGCATCATTCTTGTTTTGAATAAATTTGTGCTTATGAAACAATTATAGGTGACCTAATTAATAACTATGAATAATTATGACCTAATATACAGTTCAGTTCAAATGTATCTACATGTAGACATAATTACAATTATTGTCATATGTGTTCCCCTCTACTTTAGAGATAAATTCCAAACCCACAGTACAGTGTGTCACTGCTTCCCCCCCCCCCTACCTCTACCACACTCCTCCCTGTCGCTGCTAGGTCTACCGTAGGATCCTTTCTCACAGCACTGGTATTGGCAGACCAGGAGTCTCTGGCTGCACTGATTCCAGCAACATCCTAGTTAATGAACACAGTATAGGATGTAAACATTGCAGCAAAAAAACTATAAATAGTAGCAGCAGTAATAGTTGAGAGTGTGTGTGTGCCAATAGATTTGTACATTTTTAAATCCTTTATGATATATAGTTATTTGTGAATTAAAGTTTGCTGAAGTGTTGCTAGTGCTGCATGTGCATTTGTGTGTGTGTGGTGTAAAGGCGTGAGTGTGTGATCTGTGTGACACACATGCACAGGTTCCTCCTATCATAAGAGTTCATTAATAGTTAATTAGAGCCACAGACAGTATTAAGAAACTGTGGCAGCATTTGTGTCAGGGTGTGTCTCTCTCATTGCTGTCTTCCTACCTCCATGACACTTGACTCTGCTGCAGCAGCTGAGCTGTCTGCACTGGGTTCAGAAACATCCTAGTTTTGAACAGATGAACACACGATTCAGACAAGGGAGAACATAAGCAAGCCAATGGCTCATATTACCTAATCTAACTGCATAGATAGTGCCTGTAATAGAAGCCTATGTTCCACCCTACCTGAAGATTTATTACATACTGTAAACTATGCATGTATTTAATGTTGTACTTTAATATATGTCTAGCTACGGATTCAGAGTTCACTACAAATGCCTATAGTACCATGGCTATTGCTATAGGTTTTTGACATGTTAGACTATATTGCTAGTAGCCTACAGCAGTCTGTATACCCAGCCTAAATCTCACGTTATCTGCTGATAAGCAATGACATTTTAAAATACACGGGGGTTCTACGCTAAGCTTAAAACTGTTTAACACAGTGTAGGTTAATGACTTGAGCAGTATATTTTCTGTTTTCTTCTTACCTCCTCTACCGCACTACTGTCCTCCGCTGCAGCAGCCGAATTTAAACCTTTTGAGGAGATTTCGGTTAATTTTATGCATTTGGCAGTGTCGGATTTAAGAGCACTTTTTTTGCTTTCTCAAAGCTTTTTTTGATAAAACCTCAACGCACAGCCTTTACTTTTTTTACGGTCCATCATCTGACAATTAGCTCGTGTTGCACTTATGACATGCTTGATTTTGATTACGTCTGCATAACCTCTGATTGGGTTAGTCGGCCCGTCTTGAAACCAGCCGGTCGTTGCCGACTGGGCCAGATGCTTAACATTTATTATAATTATTATTATTATCATCATATTAAAATCTTGCTAGCGATAAAAGCTGCCATCCTGTAAAAACAATGTATTTATATATATATATAAAAAAAAAAAAAACTGACCGGCCCACATTTAAAAAATGGTCCGGCCCTTCTGGCATTTGCCAGAATTGCCAGATGGCCTATCCGCCCCTGACTTGCACCTTGGCTTTCATGCTTTTATGACGTGAGATTAATGTAAACACAGCCCACTATGAACACCCTTGTAATTCGCTTCAACCTTTTCAAACTGTATGAATGATTATTTTATGTTCAAGTTCCTGTGTGTAAGCAACTGGAAGCAAGCACAGTACAGCCGTTTCTAAAGCATGCAGTGCCATCTACTGTTAAAAACTAAGCTCAGAATCGATTCCAGATAGAATCGCGATGCATTCTGATAATCTCAGAATCGATGCAGAACAATTACTCGATTCGTGATGCATCGATTTATTGTCCCAGCTCTAATATTTATCAATTTTATTCCTTAATAAGCAAGGATATTTCCATTTGAATTCTTCAATTGGTCTTTTTTTCCCTTCATTTTCTCTGCATTTGCTGATCAATTTGTGTGTGTGCCGCGCAGTGTCTGTAGATGACAAGAAGCATGTGGTGATCTTTACCCTCTCCACAGAGACTGATATCCAGCTTACCACCGAACTAATCCCTTGCGCTCAGTTCACCATGAAGTGCAGAGTTCATCAGCACGTCTCTCCAGACAGGTGACTAACATACAACATGTGAATCTTGAACTAAGTCTTGTGTGATACATCATGTGCCATTACACTCAAACAATTGTTTTGTAGATTTTTATTTTATTTTAGTTTTAATTGTTAGGTGTAGAACTTTTGCAACCATATATTATTTTATTTTATTTTATTTTACTATTATTTTATTTTATTTTACAGCGTTTCTAACTAGTTTACCTAAAACTAAATTCTTTCACTACCTTGCAAGCACTGATCTTTTTGGAAATCACATTTTTATTTTATGACATTTGACTATTCTAAATATTTACAATTATAAGTACCTATGATCCTAAGACATTTATTTTATTTTACATTCTTTCACTGCCTTGCAAACATTGATGTTTCTGGAAATCACATTTTTGTTATTTTTCAGACATTTTTAAATTATGACATTTGACTATCCTACATATTTATAGTTATAAGTACCTATGATCAAAATACATTTTATATGATTTTTAGGTATTTCATGTATCAAAGTGAAGAATATCCGTGTGTTATTTTTTGCAATAGGGTTTCTTCTGTTCATGTCCATGCAGGGTGTCCGCGGGGTCTTGATAAATCAATTTAGAGAAAATTAAGGCCCTTAAAAAGTATTAAAAAGTCTTAAATGACATTTTCCAAGGTATTCAATTTTGTATAATCTTTTCATTGTGTATATTTGTTCAAATAGTGGGGTTCTGTGTAGTTTATTTATAGAATCCCGCAAGATTTGACTTCATCTGTTACAGCGCTCACTGACTACGCTGCTGCGTGATAAGGGCTTGTTGATCCCGCTCTCGCTGAATTTCTGACCATTACTGCGTGCTCCCATCCGCTCCCGCGATTTTTGTGTCTGCTCCCGCAAACATTCTAATATTGTATATAATATTCGCGCATCAGGGCGTCGCTATCAATATGTGGGGTATTTAAATCCCTTTTGAATGAGCGCTCACATTCGCGCGCACACTGTGTAAAAGAAGCACATATTACAATAAAAGATATTTGTCAGTGAGCTCGGGATCTGTTGAGGAGCAAATTCTTCAACATCTTTGTCAGTTATCTCTCCTTACTTTTGACCCGTGATCAGTCAAATCTGACTTCTGAAGCTCATGTTGGATGCAGGGTTGTTTTTGTTGTTTTTCCCATGAAATTGGGCTGCTTTTAAACCGTTGCCATGGGTTGATTTTCCCCAGTGGGTTAAAGGTTTGAAATATTGCATAAATTACATTTGGTATCCAGTTGTTTACCAACAGGAATTTCTGGATATAAGGCACAGCTTACCATCTCACGTCCCAGTGTATACAGATGGATCAAAGTCGAACAGTCATGTGTCTGCAGCAGTAGTGATTGATTCAAAACGTTTTGGCAAGTGCATACCTGGACAAAGTTCAATCTTTACAGCTGAAGCTTTTGCATTGCTTTTAGCTCTGGAGCAAATAGAAAAGGTGCATCATCGTCATTTTTAATTTGCACAGATTCTAAATCTTGTTTGCAAGCACTTGAGACTTTAAAAATGGATCAGCCTATAATAATCAGTATAGTAGAAAAAGTGGATCTTTTAAAGAAACAAGACTTAGGTAGGCGTGGCTGACTCTTAACTTTTATAAAGAATATCTCTTTGGATTTGAGACTTTAGTCTTTGCAACTTTACAGATCTTTATGCACCAAGAGCTTGTAACACTCCAAAGAGAAAGGAAAAATTGAAATAGCATCATATGACCCCTTTAATATTGTTTTTTGTTGGATACCGGGACACATGGGATTTGCTGGCAATGAACAGGCCGATAAAACAGCAAAAGAAGCACTCCGGTTCAATGTGACAGAATGCAAATTACCAGCAACTGACTTGAAACCCTTATTGACTCAGTACATTAATAATAAATAATAATAATAATAATAAATGGCAAATGGAGTGGAACGAATGTATACATAACAAACTGTATGAGGTAAACCCACTATTGAATCAAGGTATAAACTGTTATAATTTTGAAACCTGCAGTAGAACTAGTTCAGGTGTGTATTTGGCCTGTTTGTTCAAGGCTTTGTACCCACTCCTGTAGGCATCCTCTTTGGCCTGGTGAAGCCGTTTGAGTTTTGCACTTAACCAAGGTTTGTCGTTTTCAAATGTTAAATAAGTCCTGGTGGGAACACGCATGTCCTCACAGAAACTGATGTAGGATGTCACGTTGTCAGTGAGCTCATCCAGATCAGTAGCTGCAGCCTCAAAAACACTCCAATCAGTGAGGTCGAAGCAGGCCTGTAAATCCCGCTCTGCTTCAACAGTCCATCTCTTTACAGTTTTTACTACAGGCTTAGCAGATTTAAGTTTCTGCTTGTAGGCTGGTAGAAGATTAACCAAACAGTGATCAGAGAGTCCCAGAGCTGCTCTGGGGACAGAGTGGTATGCATCCTTCAAAACAATGTAGCAATGGTCCAGTATATTGCTGTCCCTGGTGGGGCATATGATGTGTTGTCTGTATTTAGTCAGTTCACGGGTGAGATTATCTTTATTAAAATCACCGAGAATGATAATGAAAGAGTCTGGATAATGCTGCTCTGTGTTTGTGATTTGATCGGCCAACAGTTCTAGCGCCACGCGTCAGAAGGAATGTACACACTCACCAGAATAAATGAGGAAAACTCCCACAGTGAATAATAAGGCTTACAGTTAATAAAGAGAGCTTCCAAATTTGGGCAGCACATCTTCTTTAAAACTGTCACGTCTGTACACTAGTCTTCATTGATATGAAAACATAATCCACCGCCTCTCGTTTTCCTCAACAACCCGGTGACACGATCCACTCTGAACAGCTGGAAGCCTGTTAGATGAAGTGTGCTGTCCGAGATGGCTCCGTTCAGCCAGGTTTCCATGAAGCAAAGCGCAGCAGAGTTTAAAAAGTCCTTGTTTGTGAGGGTGAGGAGTTGTAGTTTGTCTGATTTATTTGCCAGGGAGCGGAGATTCGCCAGATGAATACTTGGCAGCAGAGTCTTAAGTCAAGTCAAGTCACCTTTATTTATATAGCACTTTTAACAATACAGATTGTGTCAAAGCAACTTCACAGTATTAAATAGATTAAATAAATAAAACCGCACTGTCTGAATTTCACGAGCGCTCCAGCACGTTTCCCTCACTTGCGTCGCCGGGAGTGCTTGCTCCTCCGACTAAAATGTTCAGTAAAATGTCTGAATGCTCAAACGTCGACAAAAAGTTATTTAGTGTGCTATTTCTGATGTCCAGGAGTTAGTTTCTTGTAAAGCTGATCTGGAAAAATTAGCTTAAAACAGGACAAACGAACAAAAATACTACAAGTACTAAGGAACAACAAACCGAGGCTGCCATGTGCGGCACCACCTTGAGGGGATATCACTTGTTAACATGATCC
The DNA here is from genome assembly GCF_001515645.1 of Sinocyclocheilus grahami. Classification (NCBI taxonomy): domain Eukaryota; kingdom Metazoa; phylum Chordata; class Actinopteri; order Cypriniformes; family Cyprinidae; genus Sinocyclocheilus; species Sinocyclocheilus grahami. Next base: position 297,580 of record NW_015506658.1, on the reverse strand, counting down.
CCGAGCACTCTGTACCGCATACCTGGTGTCATACCAGTCAACTCCCCTATGATCATCACGCCTAACATAATTGTAAAATAAACACCAGTCTTTCATGGAGAAAAACAACTCGGGTTGACACTACAGCAAAAGATAGAAATAACTGACTTCAAACCATTTTAGCTTCTGAAAATACTAGTGTTTTAATAATTTTGGCCACCACTGTATGTGTATATGTGTGTGTGTGTGTGTGTGTTTGTGTGTGTCCTGCTGTACTGTACCTGTCACAGCCGATATCCAGTGAAGCCACTCCAGGCCTGGAGCATTTGCACATCTCACACCCCACCAGAGGATGTCAGCCAAACCAAACGTCTGGGGTTCACAGATGACTCAGTCTGGAGGACAGATGCACTCACCCGTCACAGGCTCACACAGACGAGTACCACAATCGCATGCTAGAGAGAAAAGGAAGCAATATCATTCATCCATCAATACATCATTCCGGAGACTTCCGGGTTTAAGATGGAGTGAGACGTGAGTTTTGTAGCTCCGCTGATTTTCACTCAAATTTCATTAAAACAAGACAACATAAAGCTAATTATTGCTCTCGAACCCTTAATAGTGTGACAAACGTTCAAAATCAATCGTAATTTTCTTGCTTAAATGCCGTCAAAGAAACAAGGAAAGAAAGATGTCGCTGAGGGAGAAAGTGCGGCCGAGACCGCGGGCTCGATGGAAGAGGCCAGCTCAACAGCAAGTAATGACCCGGTGCTGCTTGCAATTGAATCTCTCCGACTGGAGCTGGGCAAAGTTACGACTGATATTAAAGAAAGTTTGAAAGGAGAGATTGCGACGCTGGAGAGGAAAATTGATGCAAAGTTTGATGCAATGCAGTTAATCATAAATGACCATCGCACAACTCTCGAACATCTTGAACAGACCGTTACGGCCTCGTCAGATGCTGTTACAAAACTACAAGCTCATGTTAAAAGTTTGTCCGAGCAGGTGTCAGAATTAACAGAGAAATGCATCGATCTGGAAGGCCGTTCTAAGAGGCAAAATATAAGAATCGCGGGAATCCGAGAAGGATTGGAAAACGGTCAAGGTGCTAGAGAATTTGTAGCTAAGCTGCTGATGGAGGTGCTTGAATTAGATGAGCTTCCTGTGCTGGATCGCGCGCACCGTGCTCTTCGTTCCCGGCCTGAAGACAGTGACCCACCGCGTCAGTTTATTGCTCAGGTACACCATGGCCATACAATGGAAAACATCATGCGCAAAGTGTCTTCACAAAGAAAACTAACCTTCAACGGTCGCTCCATCCAGATCTTCAGAGACTACCCGTCAGCTGTGGTAAAACGTCGGGCAGCCTTTGCCAGAGTAAGACAGATCCTTCGGGATAAACCCGGTGTGAAGTTTGGCATTTTGTATCCAGCGAAACTTCGGGTGATGTACAGCGAGGGAGAGAAGCTTTTCACCGACGCAAATGAAGCATGGAAATTTGCAATTGAACAGTTTGGCACAAATAAGTAATAAAATTTAAGTTTGTTTGCATTTAAAAAAAAAAAAAAGTGTAATTACAATTGACTTTCTGTCAAAATTTCTAATAAAATATTTAAACATAAAAAAAAAAAAAATAAAAAAAAAAATACATCATTCCACCATGTGGCTGGAGATACTCACGTCTACATTTGGGGAAGCCATAGTATCCTGTGGCACACTGGGAACAGTCTCGGCCAATCACGTTGGGTTTGCACTTTCATTGTCCTCCGAAGGTCTTGTATATGTTTTTAGTGTTTTATTTTTATATTTATTTAGACAAAATAGTATTGAAGTTTAATATCTACAATGAATTTATTTATTTATAAGATGAATATAATTATCACCCAGAATTTTTAGATTGTGCATTCCTACATTTTTATGATATGATATATATGTTTAAGCATTATACTTGATGTAAAAGCTGTTTTGTCCACAGTTGCCGATGAAGTTGTAGGATGTGTACAGTGGCTCCTCAGACAAAAAGCTGGAGCTATAAATGCTCTCCGGCACAACCAGCACATAGTCCTAAAACACACAAAAGAAAAAAACATTTACAGAGGTAAAACAGAATCTTAAGTCAATAGTGAGTCTGTGTTAAATCTTTTAGCAGCTGGCTGTCTGGTGCATTCACAACAACCTGGAGCTTAACACGCTCAAAACTGTGGAGATCATCTTGGACTTCAGGAGAAACCCCCCTGCTCTCCCCCCACTCACCATCATGGACAGCACTGTAACAACAGTGGAGTCATTCAGATTCCTTTTGATTTAGTTTTAGTCATAGTTTTTTGACTAAAATGCCATTTAGTTTTAGTCATATTTTAGTCATCTAAATAGTTTTTAATTTTAGTCTAGTTTTAGTTGACTAAATATCATACGATTTTAATCGACTAAATCTACAGTAAATTTAGTCGGCTAAAATCTAATGGGTTTAAATTACAGTGCATTTATTAAGCATTTCTCTCAAATTTGCTAACTCATTATATATTTTTTATATTAAGGTTTTATCATGATAGACACTTGTTTATAGCAACTTGTTTACCATATTCTTCATTCTTTCAAGCAGACATATTTATTTCTATAAATAAATTTAGATTAATCTTTACGGCTACTAAAGTTGTCAGTCAAGAGCAGTGTGTGATTTTCTGTCTTTCTGTTGTTGCTTGATTAACATCAATGACTCGGACAATAGCAACTAAATTAGGCTGCTGTCCCTTTAAAACCGAATGCACAGCTGCAATGGATGCAATGTACTGATACACATTCTCCCTACTGTTTACGTTCACTTAAGACGTAATCAACTGTGCTTATGTGAATACTTGTCAAAATGGACAATTCACCATCATTTTGTGTGTAATTCTCCGTTCATGCTACGCAAAAGAGTACTCGCGCGCTGTGAGATGCGCTTTCTGTGTGTGTGCTTCAGTGTCTGCGCTCAGAAAACCGGACCGAACTGAGTTCTCTCTTGCATCGTCAGATTTATCCATATATCTGCTCTTCTCTTACTCTGTCACGAATTCGGTCCATGGACTTCCGTTTATTCACCACCAGAGGTCACCCTTTCCTTTACATTGACTCTCGCACAACTCAAACTGTTGCATAGCACCCCGGACTACATATCCCATCATTCCTTGCACGATTTGCATACTGCACTGATTTGCACTCATTGCACACAGCTGTTTCTAATCACCTCACTCACTATATAACACCCACTCTAACCACCTTTCTCTGCTGAGTATTGTTTAGCCTGTACCCCTTTCCGAGTCTCCGTGGTTTCCTTGTTTTGCCTTGCCTGTTTCTGCGGTATCTGATCTTTGCCTGTTTTCCTGGATTTCTCCCTCTCGTCTCGCCCCTGTGATTCTGTCTGCCGATCGGTGACCTACGCTAGCCCTAGGACTATTCTTGTGTTTTTCCCGCCATATACCTCTCTGCCATTGTTTGACCCTGCCTGTTTACCATGTCTCTTTAATAAAAGCTTGCAGATGGATCCACACGTCTCGTCAGCCCCGTTACATACTCCCACATATTGACATTTTTGAACGTTTTATGAGATGTGCAGCAAGTGTATGTTAGCTTATGTCCCGCCAGTTCATATGTATGCATCTAACCTTCGAACCACACAGCAGATTCGTTCTGAATGAACCTCTTCCCAAATCATCCCTCCCTAACATTTTTATCTCGTTTTTATTCGTTGATGAAAATGTCAATAAATTTTGTAATTTCAGGCAGACGCTTCAGATCTCTGTGCACTAGAACATCTAGGCATAAAAACAGTCCTCCCCCCCATGCCATCTCCAGCTTAAACAGCTAACACAGGAATCATTACCTGTGTTCTGTAATTCATTCTCCACCTCTAATTATTGCTTCTTTCTTAAGTTTCATGTTAATACATATGCATATATCATTATTTATATAGTTGTATATAGAGAAAACAATGCACAAATCTGTACATAAATCTTATGTTCCAGATTCATACACATTATTATGTATTGTTGAGTCTTACTATTTAAATGTTTTCTGTTCTTATGTCAGATAGGTATGTATGTATGTACCAAGAGCACCTTAAAAACCACAACAAATTCCTTGTGTGTCTGCGCACACTTGGCGAATAAAGCTAATTCTGATTCTGAAGAACACATATGATTACATTTATATAATCTGTAGTGAGCACAGCTCGGACCTACCTTAACGTGCTTGGCCAATATCTGAGGAGGATCATCTCAAATACTATGACATAAAATTTTTGTTTCAATGGAAAGATGTGCCTGCGTTAGAAGACATTTTCAGAAAGATAAACAAGTTAATTAAGTGGCGCGAGACATTTGACAGGTACAACAACATAAAAATGAAATAGTTTCATCCAGAATGGTGTGTGTCCAGCTGTAGCTCCGCCTACATTCTATAATTATTAAATATGCACCAACCAGACTCTCAGAGGAGATAGCATTCAAGCAACAGTGGCAACAACATGTCTCAAGAAAGTGCTTCAACTCCTCTTAGCACTGCATACGGTAACACCGTGTCCGCATCCACCTTGACGACGGACAATGCAAACTGGCTGAGCAAATTGCATCAGTGTGACCAGTTACCATGAAAATAGTGCACTTATGGAAGTGCACTTTTTTTTTCGCCTGAAAAAAATCAGGAGAATGGAGAACACAGTATAAACTGCGGCTCATGAAACATCACTGTGACGTGGCTTCATCATAAACCCCAAGTTTCCTCGGGTTGGAGCATCATCAGATGGATTAGTGCAGTGTATCTGCGGTGAAAGAGGCTGCATCAAGATAAAGTGCCCATGCAAGTACCGTGACCGCACTATAGAGCAGGGGTTTTCAACCTTTTAGGACATGTGTCCCCCCAAGTTTGTCTAATTTCA
>NW_015506658.1:271904-292603 GCF_001515645.1 Sinocyclocheilus grahami | reverse complement strand
CCCCCAGCACTGAACAACCCCCCGTTTGGGGGGTTGGGGGCTAAGGTGACAGATAGGGGGGATGAAACCCACCTAAAAAGGGTTTAGAACCGCCCCTGATATAGCGTGCGTAATTATACTAAAGCATAATATATAACCAGTTTACCTGATTCAATGTGATGGCTGAGCCTGTTTCTGAGATAACATGCCAATCCGTGGTTGGATTTCCGACACGGCTAATCATAAATCATCTTACACTGTCAATAAGCGTGACCAGGATTGCCAGGTCTTCACAACAAAACCCGCCTAATTGCTGCTCAAAACTAGCCCAAAACTACAAAACGCGGCAAGTGTTAAAGTAGCTCACTTGGCAACACTGAGCGTGACTGATACTCGAGCCAACTCTGCTCTAACTGTCGACTAGCAGTGGGAGTCAGATTGCCCCCTAGTGGATGGCTAAAGATTTGTTAACTCATATTCATAAATTCTCAAGGGAACGTCTCTGAATTAACTGATGCTCACGCCCCCCTTAACAGGTGCTGGCGCCCCACAGGTGGAAAACCCCTGCTATAGAGGATGCATACAGCAGCTGTGACAAAGGCCCTGTCTACAAGAATGCGGGTATTTTCAAAACCACAGCTTTTTCTATGTGGTTTGGCCGTTCGTCCACACGCAAACGCAGCAACAGGTCACTAAAACCGAACATTTTTGAAAACTCCTGCCAGGGTGAAGATTTTCAAAAACCGGCGTTTTTGGCTTGTGACATCGGAGGATGCGCTGTTATCTCCACCTACTGGAAACTTTTTCAGGCTTCTGATGGGCCAACATGGCTTTACGGTGGAGATTTTATCGCCACCTGTTGGTTTGGCATGCTCTTGACAGTGCTTCATAGCATGCTTTTGCATTTTCATGTGGACGGAGATTTTTTTTGTGGACGGAAGAAGGAAAAACTCTGTTTATAAAAAATACCTGTGAAAGTGTGGATATGGCCAAAGACTTCTGTTTGGAAGTTGTGGGTTGTGAGCTTCAGCTAAAGAAGTGTAGTCCATTCTACAGGCAGGTCCAGACACACATTTTTGTGGCTGATGCAGAGTACTGTGATTTTATTTTGTGGACTTTAAAAGACTGCTGTGTTGCATGTTGTACCTGACCCACAGCTCTGGAGTGCTGTTCTTAAAAAAGCACAGCAATTTTTTGAGTGTGTGTCCATCTGAACTTGTAAGTTGTTACTTCTCTCAGACTGCAAGACAGATACCACTTAAAGAGCTAGTGGTGCCTTTGTCATGGACCAGAAAGCAAGGACAACATGGTAGCCTGCGACAACAAAAACTGCAAAATTGTGTGGTTCCATCCAAGTTGTGTGGGGCTACAGCATGCATCTGCCAAAGCAGAGAGTTGGATCTCTTCTGATTGTTCCACCTAAACTCAAGCTGCTGTCTCACATTACATCAGGGGTTCTCAACTTTGGCCCTCGAGGTCCACAGTCCTGCAGAGTTTAGCTCCAACCTTGATAAAAACTCACCTGCCTGTAACTTTCTAGTAATCCTGAAGACTCTGATTAGTTTGTTCATGTGTGTTTGATTAGGGTTGGAGCTAAACTCTGGGGCCAGAGTTGAAAACCCCTGCGTTAGATGTTTCCTTTCAAACATTCAAGTTTTTTATATTGTACTGACATGTACTTATAGTATTTGAATACATGTTCTGTTTACCACTGATTTGCACTATTGTAAGTAGTTGTCAACATTTGATTTCTCTAACATTAAACCTGTTCAGTTTCCATACTTCATTTGGCTGTTGAAGTGAAGACAAAAAACAAGAATTAAATATAATACAGATAAAATGTATTGAAATGTCAGTGTACACACATTCATTCATTTAGCAAACACTTTTATTTTAAGTGACTTAAAAATGAGAAATACAAGTGATTCATCATGAACAATCAAACAAAGTATTGTAATACAATGTTTCAGACTAGTACAAGCTAGAACAGGGAGAAATGAAGAAAAAGTGAAAGCATAGATTGTTTTTTTCTCTAGAGCAGGGGTGACTAACGTCTGTCCTCGAGAGCCACAGGCCTGCAGAGTTTTGCTCCAACCTTGATAAAATTCAAGTCTAATGCAAGACTGGTCAAGCAGGATAAAAGCCTGAGAACAAAATCTCCTCCACATATCTTGCAGCTAGCTGACAGCAACCCTTGATAAAGGCTGGAGTTTGACTTCTGCGCTCAACATGCCAACACTTTCCTTTATGTCGAAACCTCTATCAGCTAAGACAATGTCAAATAAAATAAATAGAACAACGTTTTTTTAAAGTTTGTAGGTGTTCAGGTACAGAAGGCGAATAATTAAATGTAAAATTATTGCATTTTCTTCATTGAATATATTAAATATAGACCATAAAGGTTCCCAGGTTTGGCAGACCCGTATAGTACTTTACTATATCACCATTGTCTCAAAAAAAACCATTAGACATCTGATTCTAAGTACCTCCTGAGTGTTGTGTCGTACCCTCAGCATATCGCTCACCATCTCCTTTATCCTCGTGTGTCTCCTCACAGTGTTGTGCATCATCTCCTTCAGCTGGCTGCAGTATTTTTTTCCTTTGCTCTATCTTCGTCTTGCAGAGCATGCAGCACATGTACAGCCCCTGTTATGCTTTTAATATTTCAATAATAAGCTATACTATTACAATCATGGTCATCCCTCTTCTCCAAATCTGGTTATATCTGGTCATGGTAAGCTGCTGTGTAATTTCAGGTTTGCTGGCTGTATATGGAAATTACCTGAGCCAAGTTACACAGAACAGTACATTTCCAGAAATACCCACATACTCTGGTGTACACGGACTTATAACCCAGATAGCATGCGGAATGATACGACACTGCTGGCCTTCTTATGGCCTGTACAAAATGGATGTAAGCCTGAAGTGGCCCACATGTGAAATAGTAAAAATGGCCCAAATATATCAAATCACATGTAGGCCTCTGTAGGCAAAGATGCGGTGTTCACGGCAATGTGTAATCTGAATGTGACCCTAAAGTGGCCCATGTGTTAAATAGTGAGGTCCATAACCTTTGGCAAAAATGTGAATGTGAACAGATCTCGGCACTAGAACATCTAGGCATAAAAACATTTTTTTCCTCCATGCCATCTCCAGCTTAAACAGCTAACACAGGAATCATTACCTGTGTTCTGTAATTCATTCTCCACCTCTAATTATTGCCTCTTTCTCAAGTATGATGTAAATACATATGCATATCTCATTATTTGTACAGCTGAATATAGAGTAAATAATATACAAATCTGTAAATAAATCTTCTGTTCCAGATTCATACGCATTATTATTATTTATTAAGTCTTACTATTTAAAAGTTTTTCTGTTCTCATGTCAGATATGTATGTATGTATGTATGTATGTATGTATGTATGTATGTATGCATGTATGTACCAAGAGCACCTTAAACACCACAACATATTCCTTGTGTCTGTGCACACTTGGCGAATAAAGCTGATTCTGATACTTTTCTCACTCCAGGAAAAAAGAGTGCATATGCACAGTCAAGAGCATCCGTACGGGGCGCACATATTTATGACAAGTTTATTTATTATAAATCCAGGTACGTGCATGGAAAACAGCGTACGCACACTTCTATGCCCATTTTGTGCGTATGCAACTTTTATACATGAGGCCCCAGGGTTGGAATGATACGACACTGCTGGCCTTCTTATGGCCTGTACAAAATGGATGTAAGCCTGAAGTGGCCCACATGTGAAATAGTAAAAATGGCCCAAATATATCAAATCACATGTAGGCCTCTGTAGGCAAAGATGCGGTGTTCACGGCAATGTGTAATCTGAATGTGACCCTAAAGTGGCCCATGTGTTAAATAGTGAGGTCCATAACCTTTGGCAAAAATGTGAATGTGAACAGATCTCGGCACTAGAACATCTAGGCATAAAAACATTTTTTTCCTCCATGCCATCTCCAGCTTAAACAGCTAACACAGGAATCATTACCTGTGTTCTGTAATTCATTCTCCACCTCTAATTATTGCCTCTTTCTCAAGTATGATGTAAATACATATGCATATCTCATTATTTGTACAGCTGAATATAGAGTAAATAATATACAAATCTGTAAATAAATCTTCTGTTCCAGATTCATACGCATTATTATTATTTATTAAGTCTTACTATTTAAAAGTTTTTCTGTTCTCATGTCAGATATGTATGTATGTATGTATGTATGTATGTATGTATGTATGTATGCATGTATGTACCAAGAGCACCTTAAACACCACAACATATTCCTTGTGTCTGTGCACACTTGGCGAATAAAGCTGATTCTGATACTTTTCTCACTCCAGGAAAAAAGAGTGCATATGCACAGTCAAGAGCATCCGTACGGGGCGCACATATTTATGACAAGTTTATTTATTATAAATCCAGGTACGTGCATGGAAAACAGCGTACGCACACTTCTATGCCCATTTTGTGCGTATGCAACTTTTATACATGAGGCCCCAGGGTTAGAATAAAAATGAACCGTGGCCCACATTAGGGCCAGTTTTGGTTAATTTGGTTGGCTTACATGTGGCAATGCTAAGGTTTACTTGTGGCCTAAATAAAATTTATTTTATTTATTTATTTTCATGGCTGACATTGGGCCTTCCTTTGGCTTGCTTGTGGCCCAAATTTGGCAAACAGGAGCAGACCGCCCAAGTGCCATCATTCTTCACAGTATGTGGGCCGGAGCAAGGCGTTGGATCTGGGCCAGAATTAAAATCAATGTGGCCCAGATTTGGGCCAGTTCTGCTTTATTTGGTTTATTCATGGCTGACACTGGGCCTTTCTTTGGCTTGCTTGTGGTCTGCCAGATGTGGCAGACAGGAGCAGACCGCCCAAGTACCATTATTCCACGCAGTATGTGGGCCAGATGAAAGTGTCAGGTGTGGGCCTAATCTGGGCCTCAGCAATTTTGCTATCTGGGACAGGAATCTGTGAAGTTTCATGGACATATACAACTGAAACACTGCTGGTTGTGAGGACTGGTGGCTGTCAGACCTTTCATATGTTAATGACCAGCAGTTAAAGGGGTCATATGATGCTGCTAAAAATAACATTATTTGGTGTATTTGGTGTAATGAAATGTGTTTATGCGGTTTAAGGTTAAAAAAACACATTATTTTCCACATACTGTACATTATTGTTTCTCCTCTATGCCCCGCCTTTCTGAAACGCGTAGATTTTTACAAAGCTCATCGGTCTGAAAAAGTGAGGTGTGCTCTGATTGGCCAGCTATCCAGTGCATTGTGATTGGCCGAATTCCTCAAGCGTGTGACGGAACTGTTACGTCCCTTACCAATCACGACATGGCGGCGGCGGCAACAACAATATTACAGCGAGAATCAAAGTTACGCCTTCTTTCTTTGCGTGAACATTTGGGCGGCGTTATGCAAATCTTCCCACATCGTGATGTAGGTATGTGGGGGCGTTAGAACGAGCTGTTTTAGGTAGGTGTGGCTGACTCTTAACTTTTATAAAGAATATCTCTTTGGATTTGAGACTTTAGTCTTTGCAACTTTACAGATCTTCTTTATGCACCAAGAGCTTGTAACACTCCAACGAGAAAGGAAAAATTGAAATCGCATCATATGACCCCTTTAAGGGGCTTACTGTGTTCCCAGGTGGAGGAAGGGGCTGAGCCAGTGAAGTTTCACAAAACAGTCTCAAAATAGTTTTAATATTATTGAACTCAAATATAGCTAGCCTTATTATTTTTGACAGAGCCATTGGAGAACATATCTATGTATGTTTTATAATTTGAAGGCATTTTCTCTCCCCGGTTTCATTTTTTCCATATTATTTCACAGAATTTATGACCTGGTCATTTACTGGTGTATCGGGAGAAATGGTTTATCTAGCAGTATCTCTACCAATAGTGATTAATGTCTCCCAAAAAGTAAGCGTGTTATGAGGTATGATGTGTATGTACTGGAACTGTTCAATAGTTGTGTTTAGTCAAACCTAACAAAGAGTATGTATGTATCATTATAATGATAATGTTTAGTTTCAAATCAACCAATCCAGTTTAACATGAATGACCAAAAGGGGAGGGCACAGTGCCACAAAGGTGTGAATGTCTGAAAATCTGCAGTGTGTACAGGAGTTTATTGGTCCATACACCTCTATTCACGTAGTGTGAACAACTGTCAATGTAGCTGGAATTTGAAGGACTAACATGTTAAATTGTAATACTGTACTGTATGCAATGTTGTCGTTTTTAGTTTCAAAACAAAAAAAAACTCATATTGAGGCATGTCTTTAGTGATTTGGTGCACTTGCAGAGTTTTAATAGGTAAAACGGTATGTAGATCAGGCCTGAGCACATGTAGAAACACACACAGTCTCCAAACACACATCTTTCAACATTTTGATAGAGATTTGCAGGGCTCTCAAGTCTCACGCATTCACAGTGAGACACACATTTGAACCAGTTCACACGCTCTCACGGCACACCTTGTATTTATCACACTGAAAAGGGATAACTTGCCCCTGTCACGGAGACACCTGCCTCAGCAGCCGAATCAGCCTCCTACACCCGCTCACAATCGCCTGATTATTAATCACGGACACCTGCACCCACTTACCACACCAGCCAAAAGCACACTCATCTCAGTCACTCTTCAGCTGGTCTCAAGGTTACAAGCATCTCAGCACGGGTTCCTTGCCTACCTATCAAATCAAAATCAATAAAAGAGCAATGATATACAAGTACTATAACAAGTCTCTAACGCAGTACACGTAGCAAAGTTTTTTTTTAATTATATAATAAATAAAAAGTAAACAAATAGAATACAAAAAGAATAGAGAAGCTAGTGTTAGGGTTTTTTTATTAAGAAAACAAGCAGTTAGTAAATGAATAGAGTGCAAATCTAAAAAGGGCAAGGTTTTTTTTTGTTTTTTTTAAAGAATAGAATTAGAATAGAGAGTGCTAGAGTTAGAGGATCAAATAAAGATGGAAGAGATGTGTTTAGCCGATTCTTGAAGATGGTTAAGGACTCAGCTGCTCTGATTGAGTTGGGCAGGTCATTCCACCAGGAGGGAGCATTAATAATATTATTATTATTATTAGTATATCATATCACAATATCATAATTATTATTTCTTAACTCTTTCCCCCGCCATTGACGAGTTATCTCGTCTTTTAGAAGAAAACGCTTCCCCGCCAAAGATGACTTTTTACGGCTTTTCGTGTTTTCACTGTTATACACTCGGGGAGCTATTACACATCTTCTGAACGAGGACAAAACCTCCCGAACAAAAACACACGTGTACAGGACGGAGAAACGAGCGATCTCTTATGTAAACAGATGCATATGAAAAATAATGCGATCATCAGCAATGGCAGCATATAAATGAAAACTGCATAATGTTACAGCGTAAAATGTTGATCCGGGAAGTGGTATATGTGTTGATAGAAGCGATTTATGCTTTGATAATCGTACTGAATATTACCCAGATGTAGTTTTTGATAAAAATTTGATTTTCTCACCTTTTTGCTCAAAATTATGAATTTTTATGAAACCTACCTATATTCAAGTGTTGACAAAAAAAGAATGCTTTAAGCTAGAATAAAACTGATTTTTTTTTTTAGTTTAAAAGTAGAGGCTCTGATCTTTATTTGGTGTATTGCATATTCAAATTTGAGTGAAAATCATCAAAATCGCTGGCGGTGGCTGGCAACGTTTTTCAAAAATGCTGGCGGGGAAAGAGTTAATCATAAATATACACTTCAGTTTGTTGGCAAGTTTCACAAATTTTACTACAGTCTGCACTTTTACATCTCCTTGAAGGTACGGTCGTAGTGGCTGTTTTTAGGTAACTTCTGATTATTTTGTAGATCACTTTTAAATGTAGTAGATGTGTGTTTTTTTTCTGGTGTGTCTGTGTGCAATAAATAATGTTTCTTAATTTAACTCATTCATTACTCAACTACTGTTTAAAAATTACTGTATGGCTGGCTTAAATGAACCCAAAATTGGTTGGAAATTAAAAAATCAGACACATGGTTATTAGAATAAATGTTTAATTGTTATTGATTAAACTTAGTAATAAATGTCTATTTATTAAACATATTAATAAAAGTTCATTTCCAACCAATTTTGGGTTCATTTTAAGCAAGCAATATGATCATTTTTAAATAATAGTCAAGTTATTAAAAATGAATCGTTAAATAAAACTGCCCAACAGGTTAGGTCAAACATTTAACCCAACAGCTGGGTCAAAACAAGTTTGACCATATTTGACCCAACTTGAATTATTTTTAACCCAGCATTTTTTAGAGTGTGCTGAATTGTCTGAAACAACTCGATATAATCCAATAACAGAGGCTTTGTTCTGTAACAGCAGAGCATCGCAATCCTCATCAACACATCAGGAAACGATCATTTACAGCAATCAGAACTGATCTGTAAGCGACAGCGATCAGCAGTATCGGCTCATTGTATCGTGTTAATGGTGTTAAGTACATTGCAACATTAGCAAACTCACAAAAGACCAAAGTTTTTGTCATTTAAACTCCTCAAAATAAGCCAAACCTACGTACAGTCAAACTAAAGTAGACAAAAAAATGCATGAAATTGAACTATTGACAAAGCTTTGCGATAAACAGTCAAAGCAATTTAAACAAAATAAAACATTTAGTAAAATGAATATTAACATGAGACAATCTAAACAAAAAAATAATCTAACAAGAAATAGATTTTAAACTATTTGCTATATATTTTGATATATTGTGTTAAATTGGACCCTCTTCAAGTACATTTAGTGCAATTTAAGTGTATTTCTTTAAACACGTTTACAATTTACTGTAATACTACAAGTACAGTTAGAATATATTTGAAGCTTCATTTTTATGTGCTTCAACAACATTTGAATAGCTTTTCAGCTCATAAGAAATGCATTATTCATACACCGTTATACTGTTTATTCAAAGTGATGTATTAAAAAGTGCAAGCATCATTAAATATAAATATTAAGACACACACACACACACACACTTGAAGTCTAGAAAACTTTAAAATACTACTTTTACTTTAACTTAACTTTAACATACTTTAATATAACTTACAATTGCAGTAGGCCTACACATGGTTATAAAGTTTGCACACTTTAAACCCACTAAAAGCTGAATTATTTAGCTGTTCTTACACTAAGTAAACATGAAATAGCCTATACTTTAAGTAAGAGTAAATTAAGTATGTTTTCTGTAAATACACTAACATTTCACTTGCAGTATGTTTGTGTTTTTGCATATTTCTTTACAGCTTAACTAAGCATGTTTATTACCAACGTTTTTGGAAAAATATTAAAAATTTAATTCATGAGATTTTTAATGCACTTCAAATGTTAAATGTACTACAAATACACTACTTGAATATCAAGCATATTTTTAATATGTTTAATTGTATGTCTTTTTTAGTTGAGAATGCACAAACAAAACACCCGGAAAAACGTACAGAACTAAACTGAACATTTATTAAACATAAACGCAGGCTAATAACACAGATTAATAAAGTAAAAAAAATAACTATACAAAATTAATTAAAACGTAAAAAGCCCTGTGATGAACGAAGTATTCACGGCAACATTTAAGCTGTAATTTCATTTTAAATAAATAAGCAAAGCTAACACAAATGCCATAAACGTCATGTTTTGTAAAAATACAAATACAAATAAAAAGAGAGTTAAAGAGTGTCAAAATATGGCTGTCTGCAACTATAAATAAACATTAAAACTGTAAAATCTACTTAAAATACATACAATAAATTATACTCTTCTGACCTAGTGAAAAAAATACCTTAAAACAATAAACTTAAACCGATGGTTTGTTTGTCTAACTACATACTGTGCCCTACAGCCCTCATTAATGCATCATGAAACGATCATTTACAGCAATCAAAACTAACCTGTAAACATCTGCGGTAAAGGCTCATTGTATTGTGTTAATGGAAGCCATACATTTCAACAAGCAAGCTCACAAAAGACAAGGTTTTGTCATTTAAAATCAGTTCTGTGACAAAATAAGCTAAAATGACTTCAGTCAAACTAAAGTATGGACAAAGTATTTAGTACAACAGGTGGTTACACTTTAATTTAAGATGATGTAGTAATTACTCAAATAATTACTGAGCAATTAATAAGTATAACATATTATAACTGGTTTACTGTAGTAAATACATGTAGTGACATGTAACTATTTCACCTTAAAATAAAGTGTCACCCAACTATATAAAATAAACTGAGTATAATAAAATCTAATTATTAAATTAATAATTATAATAAAAAGTTGTTGCAATTTGTCATTTAGTACGATTTTAGTTCAAAAACTTAAGTTTTTAGTTGCTCACCAAGGCTGCATTTATTTGCTCAAAAACACCGTAATATTGCAAAACATTATTACAATTTCAGCAAACTGTTTTCTATGTGAATATATGTGAAAATGTAATTTATTCTTGATCATTTTCATCATCATTGCTCCAGTCTTCAGTGGCACATGATCCTTCAGAAATCATTCTAATATTCTGATTTGTGGATACTTTTCAACAAATGTTGAAAACAGTTTATTAAACGGAAATCTTATGTAACATGATAAATGTCTTTACTGTCACTTTTACTTCATTTAAGGCATCCTTGGTGAATAAAAGCATTAATATCTCTCTCTTAATTTTACAACGGATGTTTGAATGTATCATTTCATTATTTCCACACACACACAAAAAAAGAAAAACACATGTACAGCTTAATATTAGTAACAGCAGCAAGACTTGACAGGCCACGCCTTATTGGCTGAGCTTCAGTGACATCACAGCAGGAGAGCCCCGCCCACACTGGCACAATAGATACAGGAGGCGAGATCTCTGCTCTGTTCTCTCACAAGTGTTAAACCTGTGATCCTATACACACTCCAGAGGAGAAGAGGGTGCTAATGCACTTACAAAGCTGGATACTAGCTGCTGTAAAACAAACAAAGAAGAAGAAGGACACTGCTCTGCATGCTCTACCATAAAGGAAAAAAACCCTCTTCTCATGCATAAGATGTGTTGACTGTTGTGACAATGGTGGAACAAGAGAACAAGAGGTGAGGCTTGCCTTACTGGTGTTTCCCTAACTTTGCATTTATCCAAGAATAAGCAGTTAAGGTCAGAGATTGTAGTTGTTGCATCTGAATTAGTACATGTACAAAACTTGGTCCACAAGTTACATCTAAATGTCTACAAATAATTGTGTGATGTTTTGCCATGAAACAGGACGTTTCAGTAAGACGGACAAACAATGTTCAGTCTGCACAAAACCCCACAGGTTTGATAAGAGTGCTTATCTGATGCACTCTTACACTGCAAAAAAAAAAGGCATATCTTGCTTAGTATTTTGTCTTGTTTCTAGTTAAAATATCTAAAATGTCTTAATTGAGATGCATTTACTAGATACACAAAATGACATAAGATTATTAGTCTTGTTTCCAAGGGAAAAAAACTAAATCAAGTGCATTTTGCTTAAAAATAAGTACAATTATCTGGCAGTGGGGTAAGAAAAATAATCTTGTTTTAAGAGCATGTCCCCCCCCCCAGACAAGCAACTGCAGATAATTTTACTTGTTTTAAGTAAAATTCACTTAATTTTCTTAAATTTCCTTGATAAAAAAAACTACATATCTTATGTCATTTTGCTTGTCTAGTAAATGCATCTTAATTTATGAATTTTTAGATGTTTTGATTAAAAACAAGACAAAAATACTAAGTGCGATAAGCCTTTTTTGCAGTGTAACAATGCATTGAAATATGACAGAAAGCATTAAAGGCAGGGTAAGTGATTTCTGGTAGCCGATGTTGATATTTGAAATCACCAAAACAAACATGCCCCTACCCCAAAAGGGTCTTGACCCTATTTTGATAGCTCCGCCCCACATATACGTACGCAACCCAGGCAACAATGAGTTCTGTGAAACAAAGCAAAACCAATGTTACACCGTGTCTACGGACGTGAGCGGCGCGGCGCAACAAATCCCCAACAGAAAACTGCTGCCGGGTTCTATTTATGACATGCTGACACACATTTCAAATGGTTTTCAACGGTCGTTTGATCGTGTCCAGTGTAGGCAGACTTTAGCTGTTGTAGACACGGTGTTACTCACCTATCGAGAAGAAACAAAGCAACCTCGGCGTCTGATCGCAGGCCTCCGCTCCTTGAGTTCTCTCCAGCGCTGGAAAGCTGATCCGATATTTACACGGGTCCTACTTAGGGCTGCACGATAAATCGCATGAGATATTTAACGCACATCTTATCAGTAAAGCCGTTTCTGTAATCGGCTGTAAATCTCCATCACGTGCGTGCTTTCACATTGAGCAGCATTAACTACTCTACACTGCAAAAAAAAAAGGCATATCTTGCTTAGTATTTTGTCTTGTTTCTAGTTAAAATATCTAAAATGTCTTAATTGAGATGCATTTACTAGATACACAAAATGACATAAGATTATTAGTCTTGTTTCCAAGGGAAAAAAACTAAATCAAGTGCATTTTGCTTAAAAATAAGTACAATTATCTGGCAGTGGGGTAAGAAAAATAATCTTGTTTTAAGAGCATGTCCCCCCCCCCAGACAAGCAACTGCAGATAATTTTACTTGTTTTAAGTAAAATTCACTTAATTTTCTTAAATTTCCTTGATAAAAAAAACTACATATCTTATGTCATTTTGCTTGTCTAGTAAATGCATCTTAATTTATGAATTTTTAGATGTTTTGATTAAAAACAAGACAAAAATACTAAGTGCGATAAGCCTTTTTTGCAGTGTAACAATGCATTGAAATATGACAGAAAGCATTAAAGGCAGGGTAAGTGATTTCTGGTAGCCGATGTTGATATTTGAAATCACCAAAACAAACATGCCCCTACCCCAAAAGGGTCTTGACCCTATTTTGATAGCTCCGCCCCACATATACGTACGCAACCCAGGCAACAATGAGTTCTGTGAAACAAAGCAAAACCAATGTTACACCGTGTCTACGGACGTGAGCGGCGCGGCGCAACAAATCCCCAACAGAAAACTGCTGCCGGGTTCTATTTATGACATGCTGACACACATTTCAAATGGTTTTCAACGGTCGTTTGATCGTGTCCAGTGTAGGCAGACTTTAGCTGTTGTAGACACGGTGTTACTCACCTATCGAGAAGAAACAAAGCAACCTCGGCGTCTGATCGCAGGCCTCCGCTCCTTGAGTTCTCTCCAGCGCTGGAAAGCTGATCCGATATTTACACGGGTCCTACTTAGGGCTGCACGATAAATCGCATGAGATATTTAACGCACATCTTATCAGTAAAGCCGTTTCTGTAATCGGCTGTAAATCTCCATCACGTGCGTGCTTTCACATTGAGCAGCATTAACTACTCAGAGCCGTTGTTCACTGACGAGCTGTGCAAAAAAACGTGTGAATATGAACGTGGGTACTTCTTGCCTTATCGTTCCGCAGACATTTTCCTCTTTTGTTTTTTATCCGCCATCTCTATCTTTCTGTCACTCGGCTCGGCTAATGTCCGTCCCGTGCGCTGAACGCGCTCTCCTCCACATCACGAGTAGACACGCCCCTTACTGCTGATTGGCTGCAAGCTTGTTTTGCTATTCGGCCCGAATCAGTTTTCTAAAGTGTTTTTGAAAAATTACATACCCTACCTTTAAACATGCTAGTAACACTTAGCTAAGTGGCAAAGAATGTTATTATGAAAGAGGAAGCTATTGTAACTCGAGCATATAATATCCATATCTATTGATTAGAGTCCTGGCCTGAAGACACCTACATGCCAATATTTAGTTATAGTAATAGCACCACCAGCTTGCCATATTTCCTGCTGCTAGCTGGTGGTGCTATTACTATAACTAAAAACTGGCATGTCTTCAGGCCAAACCATGGTTAATATGTGGTTAGTGTAGCAAAACCTATGGTTAATTTGTGGTTACAGTGTTTTAACTATATTAACCATGTTTTTTTTAATTCAAAAACAATGGTTAATTTTCATAAGGGTATTTAAAGAAAGTGTGGGGATTTACTAATTGAGCCTAGTCTGTGCACTTTCACACCCATTAACACCCAATCCAGGTAGATATGCTAATAGGGCAGGCCCTGTTCTGCATATTTAGTTTCTTTAAGTAACATTTCTTTATATAATTTATTTTTTCTCGAAGGTCTGTTGAACGCAACATTGTGCACTGTTTGCGGTGCCACAAGCCACAGGAGAGCCTCCCTGTTCACCTGGCCAGGGTGTGCATGAAAAAAAGCACAGCAGAGGAGAGATCGGATGAGGTGCAGAAGGCCAAGGCTTCCAGCAGAGAGTGGATCCGGAAGAACAGGACCTGGAATTACGAGCTGCTCCGTGAGCTCCTGCCTGACAGATGCTCTCGGATCACCATGGTCGAGGAGCTTCTTCGCCGTGGTTTCTTCATCAGGAACCAGCACGAAGAGTCCGACATGGTCTTGAACCCTGAAGGTGACTCGGCCTCTGTTGATGCTGCCACTACCACCGCCGAATCCTCCGGAGATCCTCAAACCATATCCCATTCTGTGAGGATAAAGAGGAAGGAGGCGGGTCTGCATGACAAGTTCCCTGCTCGGGCCAAGCTCCTGGTGGGCTTTAAAAAGTACCTGACTGTGTCAAGGAAGGTCCCCAAGTGGCAACAGGAGGTAAGATCACTTTTCACTTCTATCCTCAGTAGGGTTGCAAAGGGGTGGAAAATGTCCGGAAAATTTCTGGAAACTTTCCAAAAATCCCTGGAAGATTCCAAATATCCAAAATTTCTGGAATGTTTCCGAAATTTACTGGAAATTTTTTGCAACCCTGATCCTCAGCACAATTTCCCAAAGATGGGAAAGATCCTAACTTTAAAACCTTATCTTATCTGTTTGGTAGCCATGGTATTTTCAGGTAGGACCACACATTTAGGACAAAAACTATTACAGGACAGTATTTCCTAAGTGCGTTATCTTATCTTAAAGGGGTGGTTGTGTCGCGGCGCTCGCGTGCCTTGCGGTTTTTTGCAAAAGCCGATTTTCAAGTGAAGTAGCTTCTATTATTTTGTTTACCTCATCAGCAGCTCGCGCAGTGTTGGTTGCTTGGTAACAGACCCGAGAGTGGTTTGTCGAACTTGATAATGCAATTTAAAATGTCCTAACTAGAGATAAAACACGATTTTGTAAGATAGGATAAGAATCCCAAATCAAGTTGAGATTTGCTTCTGTATTACGAATTTGCGTAGGTGTTACGATGTTCCGTAGGTCTTTTCACGTTTGTGATCTTACTGCTGACTTTTCTTTCTCACCGTCTTGTCTTCATAGGTTGACGTGTCCCGTTTCCTTCGGTACTTGCAGCCCACTGGGAGTGAGCCGTCTCTGGACTTCCTGTCAAAAAGCAGAGAGACCCGGGACTTTCTGACGGCCCTGAAGCGCACTGACGTGTCTTTAGTCAGCATCCACAATTACATCAAGAGCATGAAAAGGTTCTTAGAGTACTTGACGCCAAGGCTGGACATTCAAAAAAGAGACCCGCAGCTGCGGACCAACTGCCAGAGATACACTAACATGCTGAAGACTGTACTCAAGAGACGTGATGACAAGACCTGTGACCCGAGGTTAATGGCTTAAATGTTCATTTTGCATTGTCCTTTTTTTTTCACTAATGTTATTACATTACATGTTTTAAACAGTAATATCTGAGTCTGAACCTAAAGCAATCTTGACAGCTTAAAGAATCGAGTTTTCATATTTGGTGACTGATTTTTAAAATAATTTTACAGAGCAATTGTAATTTATTGATTTGCTAGAAGAGTCCTCATCACAGTCAGAGAGCGAGTTCTGATCTTTATTTAGAAATAGCGAAGCACATATAAATGCTTGAAAAATCTGTAAAAAACCTCATGTCAAGTGTTCAAAAGATAAGATCCAATCTATTTATTTTTTTTTTTTTGAGAAAAAAGGTTTTGAATTTAAAGAAAAAACAACAGTTTCTACATTTTTGATGCGGCATGAACTATAACGCACATCCATGGTTCTCGTCGCATGTCTTTTTTTAAAGGGTGAATTGAAATCAAATACTGCCATATAGGGATGCACCGATATGAAAATTTTGGCCGATACCGATAACCGATTATTCTTTATTTTTGAAAGCCGATAACCGATATGTTGGCCGATAAATCTATATCCAAATTGTTATATACTTTTTGAGAGCCTGATTACAAAAAAGGTCTCATCATTAAAAGCCACATCCCAAACACTTCAACATAAGCAGCCTAGTTTGAACGGTGTACGTTTTAAAAATATTTTTACTCTCCCATTACCAAATTTAGTCATAAAAAAAGTCTTACAAATAAATAAAATAATGCAGAAATAATGCAAACAAGTCACTGGACATCATTACACATGTAAAGAATCAAAATGAATGCGCCATAGATCAATAAAACGGAATAGCCTCTGCACGGACAATAATTAAATGATTTTAATTACTAAACCATATTGTTGATGAAAATAATAAGAGAAAAATACAAGTGGTTGTTGTTATTAATAATATATCAATGATTTTGAAAAAGTAACAAATTAATACCACTGTTTTAAATAGCAGCCATTGAGCTGCAGCTCAAGCTGAAGCTGAAGAGCTGAATGAACACGGTAAACTGAAGCGTTTTGCTGGCAGCTTATTTAACTCAAGGAAATGCATCCTGAGATTAATATTAATACAACATAAACATAATATTACAACTTATATATGAAATGACAAATGACGCAGTTATTGCATGCTATAGTCAGAATGTGTGATCCTGTTGTGGATGCGCTCTTCCCATAACAACGCGCTGAAACACGGCAACTAAACCCAAAGAATTCACAACGTTTTATTATAATAATGTTCTCATTAGAATGTTATATACACAACATTCCCAATCATAGTTATTAATGTTGTGCACTGCTGTTTGAGCTGCGTGCGCTGAGCTAAAGACGATCACCGGTAAACTGAAGCACTCTTAACTTAACCAAACGCATTCTATATGAGATAAATCAGATATACATCAAATAAACACAATATTACAATGTACAATTGCACAAAAGGCTGCAAACGAACAGCGCGCATCTGAAGTGTCTCTGAAGGAAATAATGCATTATTTATCGGCTTTAAGATATCGGCCAAATTTTCTTATCAGGCCGATACCGATAACTGAAAAAATGAGCCGATATGGGCCGATACCGATATGGTGGCCGATATATTGTGCATCCCTACTGCCATATTGTGCTTTATACTTCTGAATGTGGTGTCTACTTCATAAATATTGAGAAATGTATGGAAAAACGTGTTTCGGATCACTTAAACCATATATGGAAATGGAGGTGCCCTTATTTGGTTACTAATGGGGTTTGATGGTCATCTAGTGGAAAAGCTTGGTACTACACCCAAACTAAATCTCACTGAAAGCTAATTTTTTAACATATCAACCTCAAATTTGGAGTAGGCTTGCCGCAATAGAAGGTGCTGACGGTGATACCGGTGTTAAGCCACAACACCGGTTACGTCACTTGCCCACCGAGGCACCGACCCCCACCGTCGTTTTGATGTTTTTATAGTAATAAAAATTATTTAGATCAGTAAATGAACAGACACTACAATTAAAAACTGAACGCGGCTGCTCAATGCAGCGTGCCGAACAACAGTCGCATCACAGATCAGATTTAAGATTTCATCAGAGTGAGTCGAGCTGACTGACAAGAAGAGTGAGGTGAGACAGACAAGACGATCGCGGATGATTTAGTTTCAAAATGAAATGCAAAAGCGCCTGTTTGGCAATATTTTGGCTTTTGAAAAGCCCGTTGACTTTTGCCGTTTATCTAAGGTGATTTTGGAAGTTTTTTTAAACATTCGTTTCTTCTTTAATTGTTCCACAGTGTTTGCTGATTTTTAGCCTACTTTATTTAAACTTTGTATAATTTATTTATTTTATTTGACATCAAGGTGTATGCCGTGCCTCCAAGCTTTCTTACTCATTTTGCTAATAAACATTCATTCTTATTTATTTGGTTATATATTATACATGTTTACTTATTTCCAGCTTTGTATACCTATTTAAACTTTATGCAAATTATTTTATATTAGGCATAGCCTGCCCTATAGCATGGTGTATTGTTATTAGTTTTGTTAATAAAAGTTCTATGTTTTATATATAGGCTAAAGTGAGTTTGACGTTGTATTTTGTTGTTGCATTCAAGCAATTGACGCCGAATTGCCGCTAATTCAAAAGTGAAAGTAAAATGCGCTTTTAAGCTATATAAAAGCGAAGGAAAAGAGGGAACGCCCCGCCCCCGCGGTGATACAGGTATTACCGGTGTTGTCACACGTCGATTAACCAGTGGGAAAATTTCCTCACCGTCACAACCCTAATTTGGAGCACAACTTACTAAGATTTTGGTTTTGATGTTCTAGCAATTTTAGACCAAAACATGTTTTGCAAAATATATATACAATATAACATTTAAATATTGTAATTTTTATATTTTCATAAACTTAAACGTCCATAACTCTTTAGTAATATAATTTTTATAACTTTTTTCGCCTCTACAATGATCAAGTGCCTTCTTTAAAAAGAGACTAAGCACTGCTCCAAAGCATTCAAAATTTATACCAATTTAAGTTGGAAATGTCATTTTCAGGTCTATGCTCAAAAAGTGGTTAATAACCAGTCTTGTTTGTTATGTTTAATCCAAACACAGACCTGATGGCACTCCCTGCATTAAAGATTGCCAGAAGATTTTGAGAGTGGCAAAGCCAGACTTCCTCAGGATCCATGAGAATCTGCTTATGGGCAAAGTGGTCTCAAATACAAAGAAGACGCTGTACCGCTATTACTGCGAGGCGCTCTTGGTCTTCCGTCACATGCAGAGTCCAGGAGCTGTGGAAGGCTTGACAGTAAGTTCATGTATTTCAATGAGTTTGTACTCATGATATGATGTAGTGTTTGAACACGTATGCAATAGTAAATTAAACCTTTCCAATGTTGCAGGATGCAGACTGGGTAGATAGGATTGCACAAGGTGGCAGGGTGGTGATCGGCGTAAGGAAGAGAAAACGGCAAGTATGCAAATCGCCTTGACACAAGACGAGGAAGCTGTAAGTTTTTGTATGATTTAAAGAGCATATTGCATACCCACCAGTGTTTACATTCAGTAACTCTTTAGTGTTATTCCATAGTGCTTTCAGCTGTACTACAAGGAGATCAGGCCTAAGAACATTGGGCTCAAAAAATTCTGCCAAAGTTTTTTTACTTCTACGTCTGGCGAGGCTGTTCACAGTGTCTCACAAGACATGACTCGCCTCCATGAAATGTAGGTACCAATAGAGACCCATGTGCACTTGTGTAAATGGATACACTTTATTTTGCCTGGTCAGTCACAGTCAACATTTTATGTCACGTTTTCTCACTGCAGGTATAAGCTGACCCCTTTCAGGAGTTATGATGTACGGAGGGCCGTTGAGAACGCTGCAGAAAAGCTCCCAGCGCACCAACATAAGGCCGTGAATCATTACCTGGCCCATAGCACTAGTGCGGACAGAAGGCGACAGTCTCAGGATATTGTGGATGCAGCTATGCTGCTGGACTCCTTGAAGGGGTAGGTCTCTTCATTCAACAAGCAAATAATACACCACCAAAAATTTCTACAGCTGATTAGCTCATTTTCCTTGTATTTTAAACACTGTTTTTCTCACTTACACAGCACTTCTTCGGATGATGACACCTCCTTGGCTGAACTGAGTACTGCTGGAACCAGCAAGGAGCAACACGCTTCGCGGAAAGACTTCTCTGCTTTTCTGGCCAGGTTTCCGGTTTCGTTGGAGGGCCAGCCACCGACCAAAAAGCGGCGGGTCAATTCAGGGTTTCCTAAAGACCGTGTCTTTTACGACAGGTGGAGAGCCACCCAGTATACCCAGAGAGAGGAATATCTGCTGTGTGAGACTCCAATGCATTAATACAGCACTGACACTCATTAACTCGACACAAAATCGGCCATTCATTCATTGTGACAATTTCATTCTTTCTTTCAGCACAATTCACACACCACAAGCCTTCTGCCTCAAAGGTGGCAAGGCTGATTGCGCAGGAGGGGTGGAAGGCCAACTATCCAAAGCCAGAAAAAATCGAACGGCTGTGGAAACCAGCGCCCACAGGCACCATTGAGGCAGATGAGGTTATAATCAAATGTGTGTCTGAGCAGGCCTGGACAGGCCTGGCCGTCAAGGACTTTGGTGCTGAGGAGGGTCTAGGTAAGAAACCTTTTCATTTTCCTTGTAAGGGGAGAAAATACCATCACTTAAATATACATTTCAGCCACCGTTAGCTGCACCAAGAACTAAAAAGTGACCCTGGACCACAAAACCAGCCATAAGGGTCCATTTTTTTTAATTGAGATTTATACATTTATACTTTCCCTTGATGTATGGTTTGTTATGATAGGACAATATTTGGCTAAGATACAACTATTTGAAAATCTGGAATCTTTAAATCTGCCTTTAAAGTTGTCCAAATTAAGTCCTTAGGAGTGCATATTACTAATCAAAAAATAACATTTGACATTTACGGTAGGAAATTTATAAAATACCTTCATGGAACATGATCTTTACTTGATATCCTAATGAT
>NW_015506658.1:246921-271894 GCF_001515645.1 Sinocyclocheilus grahami | reverse complement strand
ACATGTCTGGACTCAACAGAGAGACAGAGAGTGTTTTCTAACACAGGTCTATGCTCAAAAAGTGGTTAATAACCAGTCTTGTTTGTTATGTTTAATCCAAACACAGACCTGATGGCACTCCCTGCATTAAAGATTGCCAGAAGATTTTGAGAGTGGTAAAGCCAAACTTCCTCAGGATCCATGAGAATCTGCTTATGGGCAAAGTGGTCTCAAATACAGAGAAGAAGCTGTACCGCTATTACTGTGAGGCGCTCTTGGTCTTCCGTCACATGCAGAGTCCAGGAGCTGTGGAAGGCTTGACAGTAAGTTCATGTATTTCAATGAGTTTGTACTCATGATATGATGTAGTGTTTGAACACGTATGCAATAGTAAATTAAACCTTTCCAATGTTGCAGGATGCAGACTGGGTAGATAGGATTGCACAAGGTGGCAGGGTGGTGATCGGCGTAAGGAAGGAGAAAACGGCAAGTATGCAAATCGCCTTGACACAAGATGAGGAAGCTGTAAGTTTTAGTATGATTTAAAGAGCATATTGCATACCCACCAGTGTTTACATTCAGTAACTCTTTAGTGTTATTCCATAGTGCTTTCAGCTGTACTACAAGGAGATCAGGCCTAAGAACATTGGGCTCAAAAAATTCTGCCAAAGTTTTTTTACTTCCACGTCCGGCGAGGCTGTTCACAGTGTCTCACAAGACATGACTCGCCTCCATGAAATGTAGGTACCAATAGAGACCCATGTGCACTTGTGTAAATGGATACACTTTATTTTGGCTGGTCAGTCACAGTCAACATTTTATGTCACGTTTTCTCACTGCAGGTATAAGCTGACCCCTTTCAGGAGTTATGATGTACGGAGGGCCGTTGAGAAAGCTGCAGAAAAGCTCCCAGCGCACCAACATAAGGCCGTGAATCATTACCTGGCCCATAGAACTAGTGCGGACAGAAGGCCACAGTCTCAGGATATTGTGGATGCAGCTATGCTGCTGGACTCCTTGAAGGGGTAGGTCTCTTCATTCAACAAGCAAATAATACACCACCAAAAATTTCTACAGCTGATTAGCTAATTTTTCTTGTATTTTAAACACTGTTTTTCTCACTTACACAGCACTTCTTCGGATGATGACACCTCCTTGGCTGAACTGAGTACTGCTGGAACCAGCAAGGAGCAACACGCTTCGCGGAAAGACTTCTCTGCCTTTCTGGCCAGGTTTCCGGTTTCGTTAGAGGGCCAGCCACCGACCAAAAAGCGGCGGGTCAATTCAGGGTTTCCTAAAGACCGTGTCTTTTACGACAGGTGGAGAGCCACCCAGTATACCCAGAGAGAGGAATATCTGCTGTGTGAGACTCCAATGCATTAATACAGCACTGAAACTCATTAACTCGACACAAAATCGGCCATTCATTCATTGTGACAAGTGAATTGCGTGAGTAAAATTATTTCATTCTTTCTTTCAGCACAATTCACACATCACAAGCCTTCTGCCTCAAAGGTGGCAAGGCTGATTGCACAGGAGGGGTGGAAGGCCAACTATCCAAAGCCAGAAAAAAATCGAAAAAAGCGCCCACAGGCACCATTGAGGCAGATGAGGTTATAATCAAATGTGTGTCTGAGCAGGCCTGGACAGGCCTGGCCGTCAAGGACTTTGGAGCTGAGGAGGGTCTAGGTAAGAAACCTTTTAATTTTCCTTGTAAGGGGAGAAAATACCATCACTTAAATATACATTTCAGCCACCGTTAGCTGCACCAAGAACTAAAAAGTGACCCTGGACCACAAAACCTGCCATAAGGGTCAATTTTTTTTAATTGAGATTTATACTTTTTAGTATGGTTTGTTATGATAGGACAATATTTGGCTATGATACAACTATTTGAAAATCTGGAATCTTTAAATCTGCCTTTAAAGTTGTCCAAATTAAGTCCTTAGGAGTGCATATTACTAATCAAAAAATAACGTTTGACATTTACGGTAGGAAATTTATAAAATACCTTCATTGAACATGATCTTTACTTGATATCCTAATGATTTTTGGCATAAAATATTTTTTTTTTATTTTGACCCATACAATATATTATTGGCTATTGCTACAAATATACCCGTGCTACTTAAGACTGCTTTTGTGCTCCAGAGTCACAAATACTGAATAGCCTGTACATGCATTGTGTATTCAGTTGTCCTTTTGATCTTAAAATGTAATGTTCTCTTGATTATAGGGGTGGTTACAACCCGACCGTTTTCTAAAGGCGACATTGTGTGCGATTACCATGGAAAGGTAATCAGAGCAGCCGAAGGGATGGCCATGATGGAGGGACTTCATGACCAGGCCAGGTACCTCTTCTTCTTCAAAGCTGGACAGAGAGACCTGTGCATTGATGCAAAGACTGGCTGCGATTGCCACAGAGACACAGTTGGCCGAAGAATTAAATGTTGTTCTAAGAGGCCCAACCTGGAGCCCCTTCACTGTGTGATGAAGGTAAACGGAGAGGACAAGAATGTCATCCTCTTCAAGGCGCTGCAGGACATCAGCATCGACACACAATTAAAATTTTACTCTGGAGTAATAAGAAAGTCTTTCCTTGGCCTGGACCTGGACTGGCTGGATGAGTAGGCCAGGTCAACAGATCCATGATCTGCTTCTCCACTGGCAGGCCAGTGCGAGCCAGTGCTTTCAACGGTTTGGCGGGACAAATAGCCTTGGACCAGTAGCACCAAGCCCAAAATCAGGCTGTGTTTCCACTGTCGGACCTGTGCTTAATCAAAATGTCCTCAACACGCCTCTCTGGAATAACGGCACGCAACCTCATCATCTCACCAACAAGACGTTTTCTCACATTGGAAACTAGCAAGATTGCAAAACGAACATAAATTGTTTGAATTTTTAGGGGGGTTTTTTACTTATAGAATTAAAACCCAAGCAACAATGTTTTACCACAGTTCTACAATAAAAACAATGATACAATGATAATTCATTTGTGCCAGGACTGCTCTTTAATCATGCAGAAATAAAGTGGTATTTACTGGTATTTCTCAAAAGAAAGAGGACACACATACTTATTAATTTGTGTCTATTTCTGTTTATTTGTAATCGCACAAAAGCATGCACATTAAAAAAAACATTATTGGTACATTCTCATGTGTACATCACATTTCCTTAGAATGATCATTTCTATTACTCCACCAAATTAGATGATCTGAGGAGCTTTGAAATGCGCTCTCCAGTCTCAATATAGTGTTATTTTAGCCCACGCAATAGAGGGAGATCCTAAGCGAAAAACTGAGGTTGTGATATATTTTATGACACACAGTTAAATATGGATGTCAGGCAGTCCAGTATAGAGACAAGATGTATTGACAGGTAAAATATGTGACCAAATAAATCCAATGGTCCAACGGAATAAATTGGTTTTGAAATTCACTAAGACGGGCGGTTGGAAAGACCGGTCCAACCCTGAAATGATGGATGATAGAATAATCATTGAATAATGACTCGGATAGTGGATGTATTTACACTCCAAAAAAAATGCCAGAGATTCATATTGCTAATATCACAAATACCAAACTCTATTTGTAGTAAAGAAAGGCATTACAGGCAAAGCATAACAGTTAAAGATGTTAAAAAACTATTGTGTGCTTGATGTACGTGTGGGTCCCCAGCCCGATTTCCAGGGTGGCGTTGTCTGTATTTAGCACCATAATTGGTGTTGTCTTAATTTTCTAAACATCCAGTAGTGCCACATTAAGGTACTCTTGCAGGTGTATGACACCAGGCTGTATTCTGAAATGTATTAAATTAAACTCTGTTGGCAAACTAATGAACGTTTAGTGCCCTTGCCTTAGTTGTTATTTACTTGCCAATTCAGCAGACTACAATTAAGTTGGGAGAGTAACAGTGTTGAATAATACATATATTACAAAATAAAAAGCATAAATTATATACAATTATATATTCTACCTGGCAGGGGAGACACCATGATCAAGAAGGTGGTTCACCCAGGGCGAGGCTCGGCCACTGCACTCCGGCCGTGCTGATCCCTGCAAACTCCCCAAATGTGGGCTGACAGGCATGGGGGGTATTCCCCATGAATAAAGGCTCACTGGCAACAGTGGGCTCCGGGATGGCATCCGGCGGCAACCTGTGCTGGTGGTGGGAACTGTCAGGAAATTGGGACGTCTTGTTAGAATGTTTTCTGTTTTCTATCATTGGTTTCCACCATCATTCTATGGGTGGAGGTACCTACCTTAAGTATTTGACCAGAAGACGGTCAACGGTCATTCCAAATGGAGTTGGGGACCCATTACGGCAATCGAGATCTAGCATCGCTAACTCCTTTGGCATGCCCTGCATCCGGTTGTCCTGGCGGTGACAAATGAGTCGACAAATCTTTTCTCCTGCAGAGGAAACCTGCGGCTGCGTATAAATAAGTGTCTATGGCTCATTCTCACCTGTATTGTCGCTTGGGATAGAAGCATGCCAATAAAAAAAATTACATAAATTATAACTAAGCTATTTACTTAGTGTTTTGCTATTTATTTAATCCGCGAGTACAGTTTACAAACCCGAGGGAACGGATTGCGAAAGCGTGCGCACGGATTATGAATTTGTTTATTAATTTTTCGGTTTATTAATCCGTGGGCACGATTTGTTAAACCGAGGGAACAGTTTAAGAATTCGTGAGTACGGTTTATTAATCCGTGGGCACGATTTGTTAAACCGAGGGAACAGTTTAAGAATTCGTGAGTACGGTTTATTAATCCGTGGGCACGATTTGTTAAACCGAGGGAACAGTTTAAGAATTCGTGAGTACGGTTTATTAATCCGTGGGCACGATTTGTTAAACCGAGGGAACAGTTTAAGAATTCGTGAGTACGGTTTATTAATCCGTGGGCACGATTTGTTAAACCGAGGGAACAGTTTAAGAATTCGTGAGTACGGTTTATTAATCCGTGGGCACGATTTGTTAAACCGAGGGAACAGTTTAAGAATTCGTGAGTACGGTTTATTAATCCGTGGGCACGATTTGTTAAACCGAGGGAACAGTTTAAGAATTCGTGAGTACGGTTTATTAATCCGTGGGCACAATTTGTTAAACTGAGGGAACAGTTTAAGAATTTGTGAGTATGGTTTATTAATCCGTGGGCACGATTTGTTAAACCGAGGGAACAGTTTAAGAATTCGTGAGTACGGTTTATTAATCCGTGGGCACGATTTGTTAAAACGAGGGAACAGTTTAAGAATTTGTGAGTACGGTTTATAAACTGAGGGGACGGATTGCAAAACCGGATTGTTTTTTTTCTCCTACAGGTGACTTCCCGGGCTCCGTAATATCGCGTTCAAGTGTGAGGGGGAAAAAAAACTTTTGCAAGTGTTTTTCATGTATTGTGAAACTGCAGGAAAAAAAAGGTCAAATGAATACGTTACAGATCATGTTTATTTTGCGTTAACATGAAGCTGCGGTTTCATAATACATGAATTGCACTTATGAAAAACAGTAAAATGCTGCAAATCTTTTTTTTGTGTACTTGAAACACAATTTCCATCTGTATAAGTCTTCTCTTGCGTTTGCAAAATGAATTTAGGCTTGCAACCTTGTGTACATTTTCACAAATCTTACCTCGTGCATGCAAATCTTTTTGGCATCATATAGAACAGTATTAAAATGTTTCAAACATCCATTCATATTTGTTAATTTGCCGTGGTGTTAATCACAGTATCCTAGACTTAATTGGCAATCTATTTATAAAACACTCGACACTTATACATTTGATGTTAAATATTGATTGAAAATGTTTTACGTTATACATGTTTTGTGTACTGCTTTTATATTTAAATGTCCAGAGTCCTTTTTTTGTCATACAAATGTTGTTAAACCTGCTAAGCTCTGTAACTTAATATACTATTGTGATGAAAATGTAAATAATTATCATATGAGAATGTTGTACTGTCAGTAATATATAGAGCCTAGGCTGTGTCTGGCGTGCATGTGTGAAAAGCATCAAAACGGACATAACTGAGAATTATCGAATGACTTTAATTGAACCAAATATGAGAAGAAGAAAAAAACAAATTCTGAGAAATACAAAGTAAACAGCAGACCTATTGGAAACCAATTGAAAAACATTTACATATAAACAAACAAATCAATTAACTATATTATACAAGCACACAAACTAAACAGCTGAACAAATCATATTTTAATAATTGGGAAACTACTTCATTAACCTATATAATGCTGCAAATCTTTTTTTTGTGTACTTGAAACACAATTTCCATCTGTATAAGTCTTCTCTTGCGTTTGCAAAATGAATTTAGGCTTGCAACCTTGTGTACATTTTCACAAATCTTACCTCGTGCATGCAAATCTTTTTGGCATCATATAGAACAGTATTAAAATGTTTCAAACATCCATTCATATTTGTTAATTTGCCGTGGTGTTAATCACAGTATCCTAGACTTAATTGGCAATCTATTTATAAAACACTCGACACTTATACATTTGATGTTAAATATTGATTGAAAATGTTTTACGTTATACATGTTTTGTGTACTGCTTTTTTATTTAAATGTCCAGAGTCCTTTTTTTGTCATACAAATGTTGTTAAACCTGCTAAGCTCTGTAACTTAATATACTATTGTGATGAAAATGTAAATAATTATCATATGAGAATGTTGGACTGTCAGTAATATATAGAGCCTAGGCTGTGTCTGGCGTGCATGTGTGAAAAGCATCAAAACGGACATAACTGAGAATTATCGAATGACTTTAATTGAACCAAATATGAGAAGAAGAAAAAAAACTAAAATTCTGAGAAATACAAAGTAAACAGCAGAACTATTGGAAACCAATTGAAAAACATTTACATATAAACAAACAAACCAATTAATCAATTAACTATATTATACAAGCACACAAACTAAACAGCTGAACAAATAATATTTTAATAATTGGGAAACTACTCCCTTAACCTATATCATTTAACACAGAACTTTCTTTTTAAATTCTATTCTTCGATGCTTAGCACCCGGTTGTTAATATGTTTTATTTTCATCTTCAGTGGCAGCTGTTCCACAAGGTCCTCAATGTCTCCTGAACACATTGAGTCTGGGACAACGTACTCCTCGTAATCCACCCCCAGAAGCACGATCACGCCCATTCCGGAAGAGACTCCGACCACCTCCACCCTCTCCTCAATGAGCCCCCCCATACACACACTGGGATTCCTATCATTATGGGGGCTTTCCATATATGTAATGATTTGTATAATGTACAAACTGTATATTCTCTCCCCTAACCTTAAACCTACCCATCACAAAAAGCTTCCTTAGATTTTCAAGAAAGATCATGATTTATAAGCCATTTTCCTCATCCGGACCAAACAGATGTCCCCACACGGTCAAAAAACAAAAGGCAGATTTATAAGCAAGTTGTGTTGCCTTATGTTACTAATATGGCAGATGTGTGTAGTGATGGGAGGGGCTCCAGTTTGAGAGAGACTGATTTAAAGAAATAATATTATGCATTACATGGTGTACCTTTACAGTGGTGTGTGTGGAAGAATTGAATTGAATTCTTCCATTCTGTTTAGTGTTTGGGCAGAGGTGGGTCAGCTCCACTGTGTCTCCATTTAACAGCTCGATAAGAGCCTCATCTCGCCAAAGAGAAACCTCAACTGCTGTTGATTTGCAGTTTAACTTGAAGTCCAGGACGGGCACTTTACCGAACTGCACCTGCGCCATCCTCACCTCCTGCAACTACAAATCACATACCAGAGGTAACATTATTGGCGTTCTGTTACAGTACAGTACTCCAACATGCTCCCACCACAAAGCATGAAGGTTGCCCACATGTCTTTTATGCTATATTCTGCAGATTTACAATATCCCAAAAAGGATAGTTCAACCCAAAATGAATATTGTCGTCATTTACTCACCCTCAAGTTGTTCCAAACCTGTATGATTTTCTTTGCTCTTCTAAATCCGAAGGAAGATGTTTGTAAGAATGTTTGTAACCTGACAGTTCTGGGGCACCATTAATTTATGTGTATACATATATATACAGTGGGTACGGAAAGTATTCAGACCCCCTTAAATTTTTCACTCTTTGTTATATTGCAGCCATTTGCTAAAATCATTTAAGTTAATTTTTTTCCTCATTAATGTACACCCAGCACCCCATATTGACAGAAAAACACAGAATTGTTGACATTTTTGCAGATTTATTAAAAAAGAAAAACTGAAATATCACATGGTCCTAAGTATTCAGACCCTTTGCTCAGTATTTAGTAGAAGCACCCTTTTGATCTAATACAGCCATGAGTCTTTTTGGGAATTTTTTTTCTCATTTTGTCTCTCATAGTTGAGGTATACCTATGATGAAAATTACAGGCCTCTCTCATCTTTTTAAGTGGGAGAACTTGCACAATTGGTGGCTGACTAAATACTTTTTTCCCCCACTGTATATATATATATATATATAAATATATAATGTGTGTGTGTGTATTTATGTATTTATTTATGTGGAGTTTATTTGCAAAAAACAATAAACGCCACTAAAAGAAATATAGTGCGATTTGAACCCTAAACACGTTATGTCAAAAAAGCTGGTTTTGTCCACTTTCAAGGCATCACGAGTTCAAGTTTTACTGCAGAAGCCGACAAGCGCCCTCGTTGTTTTTGAACAGAAGCCGATAAGTCCATTTTAGCGAATCAGCACGCTGTATTCAGGTCAGGTGACAAGGCTACTTTCACTTTGAAAAAACGTGCTAGCTGAGAGGAGTTTCGTCAGAGCTGACTAAAAGTGATCGAGGATCATTTCGACGAACTTGATGAATCTGTGATATCTTCTTCAGGGCGAAAAAGGAAAATAAAAGCTGAAATGTTTTCTCGGAAGCTTGCAAAAACAGCGCGTTACACTGATGAGGGAAAAGCTCTGTGTATTGCGTGTAATCACATCCATACAGTTTATGATCACAAAGGCGATTACAAAGATTAAACAAGTGTTTTTTTTTAAACT
The DNA here is from genome assembly GCF_001515645.1 of Sinocyclocheilus grahami. NCBI lineage: Eukaryota > Metazoa > Chordata > Actinopteri > Cypriniformes > Cyprinidae > Sinocyclocheilus > Sinocyclocheilus grahami. Next base: position 262,881 of record NW_015506658.1, on the reverse strand, counting down.
AAAACATGAAATGTGGAGTTATCTGCTTTTGCTATAAAACATACTTTTAATATGTAAACAAACATACTTTCAATAAACTAATAAATTACCTGTATTTGAAGTTATTATTACTTAATCAAAACAACCCAACTGCAGTTTGATTGGTATTACTTAGAATGCGCACATTTTTTTTTGTTAATTTTTCATAATATGGAAGTCAGTGGTGACCTAAAACTGCTTGATTACAAACATTCTTACATATAACAACTTTTGTGTTCAGCAGAGCAAAGAGTTTTATACAGGTTTGGAACAACTTGAGGGTGAGTAAATGATGACAATTTTGGGTGAACTATTCCTTTAAGGTGTGTTTGACTTTAAGCAGATTAAGACTGGTGCATAGTGCTCTATGACAAAGTCACAAGAGCGATTTGTAAACATACAACAGTTTTTTTTAAGGTTTGTTAAATTTGCATTGGTTCATGAGAATGAACTCTTTTAACCAAGTCACTGCACTGCATTACACGTGCCTCTGTTAAATGTACTTACTTTCCTCTATCTCTCCCAGGAGACTGACATGCCCTTCTTCCGAAGGCTTCACTTTGTCCACTGAGACCAGAGGGGAATGTGGAACGAGGATCTCTTTGGCTCTTCTTTCCTGGTCTTCAGTCAGGCTCAGTGGGGCGGTTTTAAATTTGCTGGTGGCTAATTTCACAAAAATGCTTGGCTTTCCATACTTGCTTGATATGGTATGGTTTTTCACCCCATAGCTGACCCCTCCTTCGAATTCCGGGGTCTCACCTATGGTGTACCAAATGAAAAATAAACTAGGAAATCAATCAATCCCCTGAAAAATGTATAAATCAAGCAATCAATTATCAGTACGTGTATCAAAAGTTTAGAGGGTTCATGAACTGCATTTTTAAATGATCCTCTGATTTAAATACTCCAATTAAAGGGACGTGTCTCCTTAAAGACTTCAATGTAAATGCCCACTGCTATGATTAACATCTTTTCATACAAAGTCTGAACTCTTTAGGATCCTTTGAAAGGTAATATTATTTGTAGTCCAGTAATCCTGTTTTCTCTCATCTGTGAGTTCACAGACACACCAAGTGAAGGGCCAAAAATGCATTTAATAAGTTGATGCCGTTTTTGTCATCTGTTACATCATAATCATGTTAGTCAGATTGGTATCTTGTTCTGAATAAAACAGTTTTTCATGACCCCTTTAAATAATTAGTGTATTCTTAAGTCATAGTTTACTGTAATTTGAAGTGATTTTGATGTATATTACAAATCTGTTATATTATTGAATGAACAGTATTGTGCAGAACTTGATGACTGATATTTCCTTTTCCAAACATTAATTTTGCAATTGCAATTAATTGTAATTATGCGCAGGTATTTTGCACAATACTGTACTAAATGTTGTTTTGTTGTTTTTCATCAAATATATAAGTATATTCAGAAATACTCATTTATTTTTAGCTGCACATTATTGTAGCGTCACAATCATTTAAAAATTGTAAAGAAATAGTCCAAAAAGTTTTCAAGGCAATCAAAATTGCTAAAGTTGCAGTGGCCTTGTCTGATCTGTGTTGTACCATTGAATTTTTGAACTTTTGCACTGCCCATTTAGAGCTGTTAATCGTGACCAAAGTTTTAGCTAAGGTTAATATAGTACCGTTTTTGATAAATGTCTGTTGAGGCCACAACGTTTGGCTTTTATCCTAAGATCTTAGTGACAAGCAGCAATTATGATGGACTGTGAAAACTTTGCACTCTTTGGTGTTTTCCAGCGATTGATTCTTTTGTTGTTCTGTTGATTTTACAGTGGTTTACTCAATGGGTCACAGTTGTTCCTGCGATACTCACCATTCTTAGATGACATGTAAGTGTTACTGCCATCTGTAACAACACTGAAGGCTGTTAACTTGTGTTGCTCTGCTTCAATTTTCTCTCCACACTTTTCATAGGCTACCGTGTAGCAACACATTTACATTTAAATGGCTCTGGACGGCTGTGTGGACTGCATGTGGCCATTGTGATGCTAAGAAAAAAATACACAGAAAGGGTAATTATGAAACTTGTTAATCTGATTCAAATAGGACATAATGCAGTTAATATGTGTACTGTACATGCAAAGTTACAATTGAGCTATCTTTTTTATTTCATACTTCACAAGAATTTATTTAATAATTCATGTAATTGATTTAGATTTTTTTTACTTTCCTGTCAGGGAGTGAAAAAAGGGCAGTCTCTGACAGCATACCTTTTCTTTTTCTTTTTCCTTCTCCTTCAGACCATGATTTCTCTTTTTTTAAAGGTGCAGTGTGTAAATTTTCTAGCGGTGAGGTTGCGAATTGCAATCAACGACTCAGTCCCCCTCGTTTTTTTTTTTTAAACTTCAAACTGCACAGGAATTTATTTATTCATTAATGCGAGTTATTTATTGAAAGTTATTGATATTCAATTTCAATTTTCAAGTTATTGATATATTCAATTTTCATATTCAATTCTTCATAATCTTTTAAAAATCATTAATGTTATGTGAAATCAGTTAAAAAATTACTTTAAAAAAAATGTTTCCAGTCAGAAAAACTCTTCTCTGACCAAATCCTGTCAGAATAGGGTTTATTACATTACAATCTCTGTTGTCAGCCTGTCCTGACACTGTCATATAGGCCCCTATCACTTTATTTAATTGGAAGAATTTATTTTGTAGTTGTAAAGTTACAACTTTTAATCATTGTTTGTAGAAAAGTAAAAAGTGACTCACCTCAGAAAATAGGTTGTTGTTGTTGCAGACTGGTCAGTGGGTCAGTGGTCTTAAACTTGGCAGCAGTCCAATCAGATGACGTTGCCAAGGCAATAATAATAAAAATTCATTACATTTATATAGCGCTTTTCTAGGCACTCAAAGCGCTTTACATTGTGAGGGGGTATCTCCTCATCCACCACCAGTGTGCAGCATCCACCTGGTTGATGCGACGGCAGCCATAGTGCGCCAGAACGCCCACCACACACCATCTTACTGGTGGAGAGGAGACAGATTGATGAAGCCAATCAGCAGATAGGGGGATGGTTAGGAGGCCATGATGATCAGAGGCCAATGGGCAAATTTGGCCAGGATGCCGAGGTCACACATCTACTCTTTTCGAAAGACACCCTGGGATTTTTAATGACCACAGAGAGTCAGGACCTCAGTTTAACGTCTCATCCGAAGGACGGTGCTTGTTGACAGTATAGTGTCCCCATCACTACACTGGGGCGTTAGGACCCACACAGACCACAGGGTGAGCACCCCCTGCTGGCCTCACTAACACCTCTTCCAGCAGCAACCTAGTTTTCCCAGGAGGTCTCCCATCCAGGTACTGACCAGGCTCAACCCTGCTTAGCTTCAGTGGGCAACCAGTCTTGGGCTGCAGGGTGATATGGCTGCCAGAGGGTAAACTTTCTCTCCCTCCCGTTCTCCCTTCCTGTGTGTGTGTATACAGGTTTGATTGTAATTGTTTGTGAGGACCAAATGTTCTCACTTATATAGGGAAATATCATGACAACCAACTAGTGAGAACATCGTACTGATCCTCACTAGTTAAAAGGGCTTATAAATGAGCCAAAACATGTTTTTATTCAAATCTAGTGTTTTGTACACGTTGGGTTTAGAGGTCCTGGAGGGCCGGTGTCCTGCAGAGTGTAGCTCCAACTGGCCTCAACACACCTGCTGGGAAGTTTCTAGTATGCCTAGCAAGAGCTTGATTAGCTGGTTCAGGTGTGTCTAATTGTCTAAACTCTACAGGACACTGGCCCTCCAGGACTGAGTTTGGGCACCCCTGTTGTACATCATACTGTTAACTTGATTGATGTGATCATCATGCAGCTAACGAAGCTATTTTGTCTTATGTTTGTTTTCTACAGTACATTGGATGCCTCCCGGAATGAATTTTTTTTGGTATTAATTTTATGTATTTATTCAAATGAATTTTTTTTTTTTAGTGATTTGTATTATAATGTATTATTTAAATAACTTATGTTTAATGATTTATTTATTTGTATATTATATATATATTTATTTATTACTTATTATGAAATTATTTATATATTTTATTCAAATTGAATTAACTTGTTTTTAATGAATTTACTTTTTTATAATAATGTTTTTAGATTAACTTTGTTTTTAATGAATTCACTTTATTATAATAATACCTGTATTGAAATTAACTTGCAAAAATGATGGCAAAAATACCTTTGATGAGCCTGACAGAGCAAAACATGTTTCCCCCAGCAGGTACTTTAACACGAGGCTATTCTCTATTGACAATCGTTGTGCAAGAGACACAAACTACATCTTCTTTGCTCAGTTTGTCACTGAAATGCACATGGCCACATCTAGTATGTCTATCCAGCTGAGAAAAGCAAAAACCATGACCCGCGATGGACGCAACTGTTCTCTGCTGCAGGACAAACAGGAGTTAGAAAAACTTGTGAATAATAAGGAGGCAACACGTTTCATGCAACCATTAAGAGGGACTCCAGCGCACTGGGAGAAAACTCTGCGTGACTTGTTTGACCGCAGGACTGCTGGGTTAATGGCTACAATCCAGTGTTATTAAGAGCTTGGAATGCAAACATGGACATACAGTTCATTCTGAACCCCTACAGCTGTGTCATGCACATGCTCGCGTACATTGCAAAAGCTGAACATGAGATGAGTGGTTACCTGAAGAGAGTGATAAAAGACTCAAGCCATGATAACCTGTCTGATCGTGAGTGCATGAAGCAGGTCATGAATGCCTATTCAAAGAACAGAGAAGTCGGCGCTCAAGAGGCAGTCGCTCGCACATGCAGTCTGAAATTGAAATCATCGTCACGTTCTGTCATTTTCATACCCACTGATGACAATGCTGTAAAGATGTGTTTACCAATGAGGTACTTGCAGACCATGGACCAAACAGACCTGAATTTGAGAACATGTGCATGGCTGAATTTGCAAGTGAATACCGCATTGTTTAAGGAGGACAGACAAAAGGTAAAAATGTTTTGCCACTTCAAAAAAATATGGGACACATTCTGCTGTTTTTCACAGCAGAAAACCCCAGAAAAATTCTATGGAACTCTAGTAAAGCTTTACCTACCATATCACAGAGATGAACAGCTGAAGTCCACATGTGAATCCGTTTATGCATTTGCTTCAGTAAAACTACCAGGCACTGATGAACTGCAACGTGTGTTCAACATTGCAAATGAAAACCGTGAGAAATATGAAAAACGTAGCGAGGCTATAGAAAAGGCAATTGAGGATTTTGAACAGAATTGGGCCAATTGAAGATGCATGGACTACACTGGCACTTGCAAACGAACTGATCAGATTGGAGAGCATTATGGAGCGCGAACCCACTGATCCCAATGAAGTGAACGAGCAAGAATACACATTCCTGAATACACAGCATCTACCTCTGTCAGTAAAGGCCAATTCACACCGCACCGACAACCGCCGACAAACGCCAACAGATTAGTCTGTCGGAGTTTTTTGGATCAGTCGGCGTTTGTTGGCGTTGGTCGGAGTTGGTTTTCACCCGACTGAACATGTTTAATCGGCGTTTGTTGGGTCGTGGAATGTCTGAGCAGTGTGATATGAAAAATAATCTTAATAGCAGAAAGGAATGTACCATTTAATAACAGCTTGAGCAGTCTTTATAAGCAGATTGAGATGTTGTATACAACATGCATGTATGTACTACTGTGCATAGTTTACCCGGATAAAAATAAATTAACCATGGTTTAATTATAGTAAAAACATATTATTTATTTGTTTGTTTATTTTTGGCGTATCGATTGCCATTTGTATTTTTATTTGCAGTAATACCCCGGTTAATTTGCGTAAGGGTAGCGCTGACCCTATTATTGAACTATGTATTGGCTTTGTTCAGCACCACCTGACCGGACAGTTCCCATAACGATGCGCATACATCAAACGAGAAGAACAGAGCGGATACCCACTTATTCTTTGCAATAAGGTAATTATAAATTGACATATTGATTAAACCAAAGTGGTGAGGATCGGAATGCATACCTTAAGATGTCTTTCTTTGAGAACCTGATAGATGGCTCTACATGTCTCGGGTACAAGTTCGCTTAAAGTTGAGCATCCGATGCGAAAAGCGTAATGCAATGCAATGCTACGAAATGATTCCCCTGTGAATAAAACAATTGTTGCGGTTGTCGGTGCGGTGTGAATTGGCCTAAACACAGCTATGCCGCTCGTGGAGGCTGCCCATCTAAATCGTGCACAGACTCGCAAAATGTATCAGAGCTTGAATCAAACACAAGCGTCCATATTTTATGCCGTGCGAGACTGGTGCAAAAGATGTGTCTCTGGTGAAAGCCCACAACCGTTTCTGTATTTTTTGAACGGAGGAGCCGGAGTTGGTAAATCACACGTTATTAAATCTATTTACGCAGAAGCATCCAAAATCCTGCGTAGGCTTCCATGCATGCGAGATGATAACACTGACGCTGATAATGAGGCAGAGAGATGATCTCGCATATGCTGAGCTTCTGATGCAGACAGGTGCATGCTAGAAGCATGCATAAGATCCTCCCCTATTGATGCATTACACATCTATGCGACCAATAAAGAGGTAGACGGTCATAACACTGAAGCCATATCCTCGCGCTTTTCAGATAGCATTAACATCGATGCGCATGACTACAAAAAAGATCCACGAACAGGTGAAATGAAAAGGCAAGCTGTACCATTAAAAGGAGACGAACGTGATCTAATTGATGCACTACAGACTGCTATTGGTGCACGAGTGATGCTTACTAGAAATATTGATGTAGAAGATGGACTGTTAATGGGACTTCTGGACCGGCTTTCTCAAGCCGTATTTAAACTTCTTCTTCTTCTTCTGACCAAAAATTTGAACTGTATCTCCTCCTAGAGCTTTAAAGCTAGAACCACCAAACTCGGCCCAGACCTTCAGACTGCTCTGACTCGGGTTGCTATATCTTTTCAGACTGATCCGACTTACAGTTTTCCTAAAAATGATGATTAAAACTGGGAAAAATCCCATAGGCTTTCATTGAACAGTCTTGGCTGATCTGAACATTCCGTCAAACTCTGACTGTCAAAATTCCAATTTAAACACAGTGACACAATTAAAGTGCATGCCATGTACTATTTCTAAGCCATTTAAACTCATTTAATCTATCTATCTATCTATCTATCTATCTATCTGATCTGACCATTTCTTTCTATCTATCTATCTATCTATCGATCATCTGACTATTTCTATCTATCCTAGCGACATGCTAATCATGCTAGAAACATGAGAACAACATGCTAGTAACGTGCTAATAATGCAAGCAACATGCTAGTAACGTGCTAATCATGCTAGCGACATGCTAGTAACTTGCTAATGATGCTAGCAACATGCTAGTCACTTGCTAATCATGCTAGCGACATGCTAGTCACTTGCTAATCATGCAAGCGACATGCTAGTCACTTGCTAATAATGCTAGCGACATGATAGTCACTTGGTAATGATGCTAGCAACATGCTAGCGAAATGCTAGTAACTTGCTAATCATGCTAACAAAATGCTAATCACATGTTAATCATGCTAGCAACATGCTAGTAACTTGCTAATCATGCTAGCGCCATGCTAGTCATGCTAGAAACATGCTAGCGACATGCTAGTCACTTGCTAATCATGATAGCGACATGCTAGTCACTTGCTAATGATGCTAGGAACATGCTAGTCACTTTGCTAATCATGCTAGAAACATGCTAGCGACATGCTAGTAACTTGCTAATCATGCTAGCGACATGCTAGTCACTTGCTAATAATGCTAGCAACATGATAGTCACTTGGTAATGATGCTAGCAACATGCTAGCGAAATGCTAGTAACCTGTTAATAATGCTAGTAACTTGCTAATAATGCTAACAAAATGCTAGTCACATGTTAATCATGCTAGCGACATGCTAGTCACTTGCTAATCATGCTAGAAACATGCTAGCGACATGCTAGTAACTTGCTAATCATGCTAGCGACATGCTAGTCACTTGCTAGTCATGCTAGCAACATCTATCTATCATCTCTGACAGACTGTATTGCCTTCAAAATATTAAAACTTTGCTATTTCAGGCTGAAAACAATCAAACTTAAAACTTTTTAAACTTCTTAAACTTTTTAATCTTTTCAAACTTTTTCAAACTTTCTGGTCCGGCTTTCTCAAGCCAACTTAAAGTTTGTCTTGACTAACTTTTTTATCTAGTTTTATATGAAGTATTTAGCAGTATCTGTTTTTAATTTTAACCATGTAAAGTAACTAAAGAAAAAAATTAATCTACCAAAGATAAATGTCAGAGAAAAAAAATAATCATGCTAGCGACATGCTAGTCACTTGCTAGTCATGCTAGCAACATCTATCTATCATCTCTGACAGACTGTATTGCCTTCAAAATATTAAAACTTTGCTATTTCAGGCTGAAAACAATCAAACTTAAAACTTTTTAAACTTCTTAAACTTTTTAATCTTTTCAAACTTTTTCAAACTTTCTGGTCCGGCTTTCTCAAGCCAACTTAAAGTTTGTCTTGACTAACTTTTTTATCTAGTTTTATATGAAGTATTTAGCAGTATCTGTTTTTAATTTTAACCATGTAAAGTAACTAAAGAAAAAAATTAATCTACCAAAGATAAATGTCAGAGAAAAAAAACTTTATAAATAAAAATTGCAGAAGCAAAACTTGATATCGGTTCTCATCCATTCCCCTCATAGATCACGTTCCTGTGATAATGTTGCTGTTACTGAATATCAAAACAATCATTCAGGTCTTAAACAGTGGAAAGTGTGGGTTACAATTTAAATGTTCTTTGAAATGTTCTGATTTTTTATTTTAAACATTTATTTAAAATTTTCTAATTGATATGACAATCACTAAACTGACGTGACAAACAGTGATTACCTCATTCTTTTTGTCTCTATACATAAAAACACATTTGCATAGGTGTGCGAACATAATCACCTGATTTTGTAAATGTAGCCAATTACATTTGCATTAAGCACCCAGTTTGCGCTTGTAGCCTATGTTATTTAACTTAATAGCTATTTACAAAATGAGCCCACGATAACAGAAATAAACTTAGCTTTAATAAGCATGAACTTTACTTTCATTAAAATGTCAATGAAATGAAAATGTTAAAAGGAAAAGAAAAATCAGAGATTGTTGTTCAATTTAGTTACTTTTGTTGTTATATCCATATATTTTATTCTAATGTCACAAATAATAATCTTTCACAGTATACATAAATTAAATTACAGATACAGATGTATAATTCAGCAATGAACTTTTGGGGGGAAAAAATCATTTTCATTTTACTGCTGTAAAGTAATCTTGCAGTGGATGAAAAGCACTAGATCAGTTCAAATACCAAAGAATTGTATGAACTTGGCATGCACCAACAATACAGTACAGTAACAAATAAATGTAAAACAAGTCAATGTTGCATCCTCTGCACATTTGGCAACATTTCATTACAGTATAGCCTACAGTACTATAGCAGTTTCTTGGTCTCCTGACACAATACAGCTATATCTCTAGGCAGTTATTTCTCAGTTCTGTAAAAATGCAGTACACATAAAAAATGGTTACAAATAAAATGTGGCAGTCACATGCTGTGGTGTACAACATGTGCTACAGTTTACTGTATATATACAATAGTCAAATTTCCATTATTTAATGTACTGTACTGTAATTATAATGTATGTGTACGTATAAAACCCCTGTAGATGATTGGCTCAGCTCTCTCCGTTGTTAGCATGCAGAGATTCTGATTGGTGCGTCATCAGTTTTGCTACCTAATGTTTAACTTACTCATTGTTAAACTTTTTGAGAAATATGTCTTTGTTTTAAAAAACTGAATAAATGGTTTGGGGGGAAAAGTGCCAAATAAAATCAGTTATATTAACAATCGAGAAAACTGCAATACGACTAAATTCTTACCCAACTCTGCTATTAGTTTCTGTGATCGGCATTTACTTGTTGATTTCATGTTATTGTTACGGCTTAAATACTATTGTGGATGAAAGTGGAGCGAGCGGAATCGGATCACCAAAGAATTACACGATGAATCTCAGACATATCCGGCCGGGATTAGGACTTCTGAGTTACCTGAAAAGCAGTAATTATCTGATTCACGAACAAATGTTTCCCCGTATTATTCCCCTCCTCTCGCCGCTTCTCTCTCCAGTCCAGCGGGGGGCGCTAAACACAAGCTTTTATGTGTTCGAGCGATTGTTTCTATGTTTGTATCGAGAACTGTTGCTGAATGTCAAGTTAAAACATGATCTGTGTGTGTTTTTGTATTATTTATGTTTTATTCATATTGTGAGAAATAGACATTTATCATATATCCTTACTCAAATAATGTGTTTCTATCAGCAAACACTGAGAATAAAGAGAGATGATCTCCTGAATGTCTTGTTGAATGAGTGTTGATCGTCTGAGGCTCATCAATATTAACAGAGCTGCTGAAAAGACTCTTTATTTCATGTCAATAGTTCATTTATTATGCTGATGTCTTCAGATCTCCTGTGAATGGACACTTAAAGCTTTATACTTTCAAATGTTTTTTTTCTATTTCTGTATATCTACAGTAATTTTATGAACAGAATCATGTTAGAATTAGAAATAAAAATGTGGTGATTTGCATCAGTTGTTTACGATAGATAGATGTTGATGCGTAATTGTGTCAATTAGTATATGAGTCAAAGACAAAAAGGGGTTTATATAGCAATAAATAAATAAAAAATAAATATCAGGCATATTTAGAACAAAAATAATTTGATGACATATTAAAATCATATATTAAAGGATTATATATAGTGTAGCCCAAAAATATTCATTAATTGATATTTTAAATCTTTATATTTTGCCACTAGCCTTCACATTACTAGGTTTTACCCAATTGTTAGCAATACATTTTGAAATGTAATAAAATAGTCACTTTTCTTTTACATATTTTACAGGTCAGAATAACTATGTTGTTTAATTTTTACATAAATATCTATTATGGAACATTATTTCACCAATATTTTGACATTGTTTTCACAAAAATTATTTGAAAAACAAACACTTGCATTTAATTGATTTTCTATGTATATAAAATCTGTTTTGTAAATTTAATTTGATGCAGACACTAAAATTTGACATCTGGACACGGTAATAGATATATTAAAAACTGATATATTTTTTATTTTGGCAGATCAGCTCCGCCCACTGCAATCACATCATCAGTTAAGCTCCTCCCACATGTTCACTGGTAGTGAAGCTCCTCCCACTGCAATCACATCATCAGTGAAGCTCCTCCCACATGTTCACTGGTGGTGAAGCTCCGCCCACTGCAACACATCATCAGTGAAGCTCCTCCCACAGTAGTTCAGCAATAAATGCTGGAATATCTCCATCAGTTCACAAGTAAAGACGAGCATCAAATCATCAGGAAGAGCTGAAATCTGCAGAGACTGAGTTTATTAAAGAGGACAGAGAGAAGATGAGAGATCCAGAGCCCTGCAGAATCAAACACACTGAAGATACTGAAGAACTAACAGGTTGGTGTGTATTCTTCATTCATAATGCTGACGATTATAAAGCTTCAGGCAGCTTTATATTTTGGTTTGCTGTAACAAGAAAAATCTTTAGAGCTGTTGATTAATTTTGCTGAAGCATCAAATAATTAGGGACACTTCCTATGAACTAAGTACTTTTTTTCCCAACAAAATTTATGTTAGATTGAGTCTCCAACCCAGATAGTTAAGATCCAGTCTCGGATGCCAGATCCTGTCAGAAAATATCTGTTTTGTCTGGAGTCTGAACAAATAGTCAGCAGGGTAGTCGATACCCAAAACCCATTAACATCAAGTCTAAACTATATTAACACTATCAACCTAGAAGATGACTGAGCAAAGCCTTGAGAAGAGCAGAAGCAGGAGACGAAGTTTATTGAAAAATCTTAGTTGTTTATGTTTCAATGCTCAGACTTCATCTGACGAACACAAATCCAACAAGTAGTGTTTTACCAAACACAATAACATCCCATAAACCTTGAGTTTCCATCAACATTCCCTCTTATCTCTTATTCATTCAGACAAAACAGTTAATTAAACCTCACAATCATCAGATTAAGCAATGAAAATGCATAAACAAGGAAAATAAGAAAAGATAAAAAAACAAAATGAATAAATTATAAAATGATTTAAATGGTAAATGATAATGTATTGTTTGATTAAAAAAATCTAACAATAAATTACATAAATGGCTAATGATTATAAACGAGTAAATGATTATAAATTAATAAAAACAAGAAAGTAAAAACAACACAAATGTGTGGTGGCTCTCTTGATGCAACACACAGTTTGTATTTGAGGATCCTCACATCCTTCATGTTGTTGAACAAACATTAAATAGTTCTCCCTATAAAACATGAGTTGTGTGCCTATTATATATTTAAAATAATAATTTGTAGATCAATGTACCTCATCCATGGAAAGTTTCAGAGAAGTATAATTTATAAAATTACATTAAAATTATAAAACTTTTGTAATGCAATTGTCTACTTTCCGCTGTTATATCAGGGTTCATTTTCATGTCCTTACACTTTTCTGCTTTTTTTTTAACGAGTTAATGAAGATTTACTGTTTTTACTTTTGTTTCAGAGTTGATTGAAGATAATGAGGAGAAAGAAGAACTGAGTGAATTTGAGGAGAAAAATCATGTCAAAAGTGGAGAAAAACCCAAACAGAAAGATTTAAAGAAAAGAAGAGCCAAGAAATCTTTCACCTGCACTCAGTGTGGAAAGAGTTTGACAAGCAAACATATTCTTGATGTTCACATGAGAGTTCACACTGGAGAGAAACCATATGCATGTGATCAATGTGGAAAAACATTTTTCTGGGCTTCAAACCTGAAGCAGCACCTGAGAGTTCATATAAAGGAGAAGCTACATTCATGTCATTTGTGTGGAAAGAGTTTTTCATGTTTACAATATTTGAAAGTACATCAGAAAATACATGCTGCTGTGAGAGAGTACATGTGCTTCGAGTGTGAAAAGACTTTTACTACAGCGCGGTGTTTAAAACTGCACCAGAGGATTCACACTGGAGAGAAACCTTACAAGTGTTCACACTGTGACAAGAGATTCAGTGTGTCTTCAAGTCTGAAAAGACACGAGAGGATCCACACTGGAGACAAACCGTATCACTGCACTGCATGTGGGAAGTGTTTCAGTCGTTCATCTTCTCTACGCAGTCATACAAAACACATTCACAGTAAGTAGATCATCTTCAGATCCAGCACTTCCAGATCTGATGCTGCGTCCTCAACAAATGCGACACGATAATGAATCAAGCAATAAAATATAATCTGGATAAATCTGTTCTAACCAGTCATAACAAGCGACATGACAAAGAAACATTATCTAAAGTTTTCACAGTGAATAAAGTTCATCTTCATCTTCAAAACCAGCAGATTGAACTGTGAGATTCAGATCAACTCAAAGATGGAGTTCCTCCACAAAGAACAATGTACCAAAAGATTTATTTTATATAATTTTGCTTCATGATTTAAATGGTATTGTTCTGATTTCTTCTGAGTTTCATATTATGTTCAATTGTTTTATAATGCATATGTATCACTTGCTTTCATGTAGGAAAGCAGAGGTTTTTACAAACTGTTCTTGTTCAGTGTAGGATATCAGACCGAATCAGACAATCTAAGATTTGGTCAAAACCGAGTTGAGGCACGAGGAGTCACAAAAATTCCACAGAGGCCCAAGCCGACCTTGTTACCGTGCTAATTAATAGTGTTTTCACTATATTTTGGATATAGATATCCATTGCAGAATTGATGTCATACGGCTCGTTCACTGACTCGCTGGCCGTCTCAGTGATCAGCCGTAAAACAGTGATTCTGTCCTAATTCCCTTGCATATTAATGGTGGAGTTCCCTTTAAAATCTTAAATGATTCCCTTTGAGCTAAATTATTGACCTGTTTCCCTTACATCAGGAAGCTGAGGAAGAGACTGTAACACTTTTAAGAGAGACAGAGTTATATTTTTAATTCTGTTCTTCACTGTGTAAGGTCTCTGTGCAACAGATCCACCAAAAAGCTGCAGAATAAACACATTCCTAAAACCGGATCTAAAGATTCCCCCACACAGCCATCACGAGATCGTAAAACTGACAACACCTTCATTGTCTGGATTAGTTTCCTCTCAACATGATAAGAGCTAATCCAATCAAGGGAAAAGAGAACTCCTTTGTCTGGACGAACTGAAGAGCCATTTAAGCAACATACGGTTAAGTGCTGCCTCGTGACCACTGCATAAATCCATAGACCCTTTTAGGGCTGACATCACGATTACGTCACAGCTCTAGCTGGAGGCAAAACAAAGTAGACATTCAAAAACAGGTCCAATTCAACAGATTGAAAGTGATAATGTCTGTCAATTTGACTGGAATCTATCACTTTGTTGTCTTCCTCTGGAGAAGAAAAATAACAATTCTAATCATGACAACACTGGGCGAAACTGTTGAAATGTCTCGCGTCAGATATGTTAGTGTGTAATTCTTACCTGTGATCGTGACCTCTTCAGCTCTGCAGCATATTTTGGATTTGTTTTACTGATTTTGGTCCCTTGCCCACATACATCTGGCTAAATGGATAAAAATGGTCTCATTTTACACAAAACACCATACATTTTAACACATAAGTGGAAAAATTAATTAATATTGAATTTGAAAGTGGTGGCAAAAGGCTAAATTTGTTGGTGTCCTGAGTTTTTAAACTCAGCTGTTGGACACATCTCAAATGTTGTCTTGACCAATTAGACATTGACTTAGCTTGGGGTGTTGCTTTTTTCTCCTTCCAATACATAAATCAATGTGTTATTAGTCGCATGGTCCAAATTTCCCCACTCTTGCAAAGTGTAAGTTACACATGATTTCTATAATAAGAATATGATAAATTGGACTAAGAATTGACTGATATCATCATTCAATTCTCAAACACAAACATATTAAACATGAATATAAACCTATAAACTATTTAATAGTTATTAAAAATGACATACACAATCAGTGATTAGAACATGAATGTGTTGTCAAATGTGTTGGTTGCATTCATCATATGAAGTTATGCAGCGGAATGATATTTGTTCATTAGTCCTTTTAGCATCATTTGGTTGATCTGATGCATTTAGTCATGCAAAAGATAGTCTCTGTGTCGTTCTGTGAATGTGAGGACGTGTTCTGTGAGGAACAAAAGGTCAAAAGGGTCTAAAAGGAATCTCAGTCTGGTTCTTGTCGTCTAGGTGGAAGAAGTCAATCCGAGGAACTCTTTAGCTCGTGATTTCTATCATGGATTTACATGTGATGGTCAAGCTGTGTGTCTCTTTGTCCATCAATCTTGGTTACTTGTCCCAAATTTGACAATCTCCTTCCTGAGTTGAATTATCAGTAAGTGTTCTTTTGTTTTAATGCTGCAAGCTGTTCAAAGCTGTGAAAGAGTTGGTTGGTTAGGCTTGCTTCAGCTGGCCCACTGGCTTTCTTGTTACGTTTGCTGACGCACTGCTGGATCTGAAGATGATCTAGTCACTGTGATTGTGACTGTAGACTAGATAACTGATTAAACTCTGATGTGGTTTCTCTTCAGTGAGATTCTTTTCATGTGTATTCAGGGTTTTTGACAGATTGAATCTCATGTTGCAGTTTGAACACTTTTCCAGTGCGAGTTTTCTGCTTTCAGTTCAGCATCATGCATTGGGTGCATGCAGCATCAAGGACATCCTTATATTACGAAGGAATCTTCTCCTTTATCTGAATCTTCAAGTGTTTCTTCAGGACTGATGCTCAATGAAACTGAAAGCCTGAGCCGCTTCTTCCCAGTGTGAACGAAGGAAAGTGACAGATTTTTTT
>NW_015506658.1:244733-246615 GCF_001515645.1 Sinocyclocheilus grahami | reverse complement strand
CAAACAGTTTAGTTACACAATATAATGAAATACAACAAGAGTGACCTGAGTAGCCTCAGACATCCGAATTCAGAGTGCAGAAGGGAATAAAGGGCACAACAAGGCCTCCACAGAAAGTCACTGTTCCCTTACACCTGTGCATAAACACTCACGCCTACACACACCACCACGCATAACACAGCACTCATGAAGGAAAGACCACCACCAGAAATCCACCTCCGCCTTAGACACTCAGCTCCTGCAACAAACAACATTAGGTTATACACTGCTCTCAGAACACACTTATAAAACCAGTCACTCCATAACAATAAACAATCAATCAATGCACATCAATTAGAAACTGTCTGAGAGGGGTGACAAAAACCTGAATCATTTTAACTATCAAAACCACCGAATCAATCAATTACTGTATTAAAACAAACACAACAAACAGTGAGTATGATATTGTTTATAAAGCTTTTATTCAAGATTCACATTTAAATATTTTGATATATCGTTGGAACACAAACGATCTATTTTCTCTCGTCTCAGAACAGTTATGTCTGCTGTGCATCAAGCTATTTTGTATCATTAAAAACATTTTCATCCATTTTATAGCATATGAATGACTGAATTGTATTTGTGTTGTTTCAAGGGGAAAAGCATGAATTGTTTATGAATTCCATTTTACAGATTAGACAATCAAGACTTCACAATATTGTTATTTCTGCAGCATGAGAAACACAACGGTTATTCAAACTGGGAATAAATAACATAAAGAAACCCAGCGCTCCAAGACTTCAGTCTAAAACTGAGTTTTGCATTTTCTCTGTGATTTGATGCAATGTAATAAAGCAAATCTACCATAAATGAAATGCCGAGATAGACACCTTTCATTCATTCCACATAACAGCTTCTTATACCACTACTACAAAATATCACCTAAATGAAGTCAAATGTATTCCTGTGGAGTCGTTCACAGACGACACACAGTGTTCAGCTAATAGAGATCCTCAGCGCAGGCCAACAGCAGAATTTGCAGATTTAGCTTCAATTGTCTGAAGGTCTTTATGTTCTCCCTGTTCTTACATTTCCAGGTACTAATGAGAAACCGCTTCAGACGATTCAGTGCGTGCAGGGAACTGAACAAATCATTCAAAGTGATTCGTGAACAAATGCACACTGTTTTGCAGGCTTCTTTATTCAAGACCTTGAACAGAATCGACTCAAAAGAGAGATTCATTCGTGAATGGGGCATCGTTCATGACCCAGATAAAAGAGCGCACTTGGAATTAATTACATTTGATGAGGATTTGTTAAGGACGCAGCATCAGATCTGGAAGTGCTGGATCTGAAGATGATCTACTTACGGTGAATGTGTTTTGTATGACTGCGTAGAGAAGATGAACAACTGAAACACTTCCCACATGCAGTGCAGTGATACGGTTTGTCTCCAGTGTGGATCCTCTCGTGTGTTTTCAGACTTGAAGACACACTGAATCTCTTGTCACAGTGTGAACACTTGTAAGGTTTCTCTCCAGTGTGAATCCTCTGGTGCAGTTTTAAACACCGCGCTGTAGTAAAAGTCTTTTCACACTCGAAGCACATGTACTCTCTCACAGCAGCGTGTATTTTCTGATGTACTTTCAAATATTGTAAACATGAAAAACTCTTTCCACACAAATAACATGAATGTAGCTTCTCCTTTGTATGAACTCTCAGGTGTTTCTTCAGAACTGAAGCCCACAAAAATGTTTTTCCACATTGATCACATGCATACGGTTTCTCTCCAGTGTGGATCTTCATGTGTCTCTTAAGGCGTGATGATCGTGAGAAACTCTTCCCGCACTGATCACATATGTGTGGTTTCTCTCCAGTGTGAACTCTCATGTGAACATCAAGA